>NW_008593082.1:0-223 GCF_000691845.1 Merops nubicus | reverse complement strand
GTGACCCTTGTGGTCCCTTCCAACCCTGACAGATTCTGATCTGTTTTAGCAGAGGACTTTAGAGCCCTAATGGCTCAATGGTTGTACTTGATGATCTTGGAGATCCCTTCCAACCTAAATGATTCTATGATCCCATTGGTCCATTTACTCCCTATGCAGCTGCAGAATATTGTGCTGATGATCCATGATGACATTGAGACAGGAAGGAAAAATATTACTTGGA
>NW_008593081.1:68654-70047 GCF_000691845.1 Merops nubicus | reverse complement strand
GCTTGATGGGCATCACTTGCTGAGCCAGGGGTAACCTACCACAGCTACTGACTAGGCAGGTGGAAGGAACCTTCACACCTGAGGACCTTACATGGAACTATCAGTGCAAGATGGCTTCTCTTCAGAGGCTGGAAAAACCACACACAAAGGCACACTCTCCACTGAGAGAGTATGTAAAGTTTTACAAGAGATTAGTTTTAGCACAAAAAAGTATATAATGGAAGCAGCTGACATTTCCTAATTAAAGCCCACAAGACAGACTTGCAGAGTGTGCAGAAAGAGAACAGCTTACACAGATCCTGCTGCTCGTGGGGTGCAGCAGCGCAGCTGAAGCCTCCTCATCCCTTGGAACCCACAGCATATCTATTTCCAAGAAATCTTTAAATCACCTAGAGTCATCACAGAAATCATCATACAGAACTCAGAATTCCCACCTTAAACTTGCAAATCCTTTCTTGAACACAGAGACAGTAAGCCGATTTGTGCAGGCAACACTGAAGAGTGGCAGCACTTTTGTTTCCATTGTGGGAACAGGAACAAGTAATATCAGGAAAAAAACATTTTGTGAACTGACTTTACTTAAAGCACACAGCAACCAGTAAATTCAGGACTAAATAATTCACAGTAAGACATAAAGATCATGATTATATATGTTGATTTCTATACCATATTACTATTGTATATAGTTCTTTTCTCATTGTATAAACTACAGCTATATGCTCTGAATATGCCCATCACTAATGAAAAACACCTACCATCTTAATTTGTCTTTCAAATCTTTCAAATATGCATTCACCACCTTTTCCAGTTACCACTAGCAAGATAAGTCACAGCTATGAAACACTTTACTTGCTTCTTTTCTATATATGTTCTTATATCATATTCATATATGATCTGCAAACCTTCTGCAATTACCTTATCCAATGTGATTAAGTTCTACAACATATTATTAATTCCCTCAGCCATTGTTTAGACAGAAGCAGCTGCATTTTTGCTTCTAACTTTAAATCGTGTTTCATGGCTAAAGAGAAGGAATACCTGGGTTTGGGGGCAGGCATGGTTGTGTCCCAAAAAGTCAAAAAGCTGAGCAACAGAAAACCTGGTAATGGCAACCTAAGTCGTCTTAAAGGTGAAGTGGCACACACATACTAAAAAGGATCATGTTCAACTAGCACGATCCTTCATTATGGCCATTCAGAGGATAAACGACAAGAGCTAAGTCAGATAAAAAGTTCAGGAGTAAACTCATCTCCACTGATTTCTATACAGTACAATTGCTGCACTCATCCCACACTCCCCACCCAACCACTTACTGTATGAAGTGAACATCAGGAGTAGACTCTGCATGGACAGACACTAATAAATGTCACTCACACTAAAAGTTGAATGCCGA
>NW_008593081.1:0-68634 GCF_000691845.1 Merops nubicus | reverse complement strand
GGGGGGGGGGTGTGTGGGGGGGTGTGTCCATCCAGAGGACCACAAAAATTACATCAGTAACAAAATTTGTCACTGAATGAATAAAAATTTCCTCTGTAACCTATGATCCTCATTGTACTATCTTCTAATTACAAACTATTTATCTGTGGAAAGACAGATAAACCCAAGATCTCACTGCAGCCAGCACAATAAAAGTAAGAGAAATATTTGCTCTGAAACATAAAAGATCACGTGAAGTAAATGAACATGAGAGAAACTGCTGGGGAAACATGGATATTAGCCCTCCTTTCCAAATGGCATAGAGATGCAAAATGAACTATTTGTCAAAGGTGACAAAGCAGCCACAAACAGAAAGCAGGTTTCTTGAACTGCAGTTCCATGCTGCCTTCAAAGGTTGTTACTTTAAGGTAACATAGTGCAACTCAACTAGTTCACTTAATTGTAATCATCTACGGTGCTACAAGGTGTATGTGAATGCAGCACATCCTATTCCCAGTGGGTGCCTGCTCTGACATTTCAGCCTCATTGGTACAGTTCATTTTGCAGACAAAAGAAGGTGTGTTGTCAAAAGTATTTTCACCAGTTCCTCGCATCAAGCATAGTTCTCTAAAATAAAGGTAATAAACTGCAAAATGCATGCTTATGGTACCACTAGTATCTAAAATGTTTAATTAACTGAATGATAATGAAATTTGTTGCCATTTCCAAAAGTAATGAAATAGCTTTCAGCAATTAATGACATGGAAAGAAATGCGTAAAATGAAATAGTTCTAAAAGGCACTATGAAATGAAGAATACTAGTATACAAAAGAAATGGTAGACTTTTTATGCAGTGGGGTTGGAGATCTGAAACAAGGAAAATAAATTTCAACTGCATGAGGATTCATTGCCAAACTCATGTATGCAACTCTAAAACCACTATTAATTCTGATCACATCACATTTTAATAAGATCTTGTTTTCAGATTTTAAGTTTCTGCCAGAATACTTTTATTTTGGTTTCCTAATCCTTCTGACAACAACTGCTTATACAACACCATATCTTTAATTCTATATAACAGGATGCTACACAGATTTGGGGAGGGGTGTGGAGATCAGGACAAAGGGCTTGGGTCAGAAGGAAACTAATTTAGTAAGCAAGTACAAATGTGCACCTTCAAAAACTTTAAAACATTCTCCAGTACTACAGAAATTCAATTCAAATCACTGCAAAGTAGTATCCCTATTCGGTTTTGGAGGTTTTTTTTCTAACACTTTCATAATCTTTTGCAATTTGCCAGCTTTATCATAGCTACATTTTATTTATAAATTACATGGAACTGTTCCTGGTAGGACCCAAATAGAAACATTTATTCAATTAATCCATAAAAATAGTTTTATACGTATCAGCCAGTTCTTCTCAATTTGAGCTTATTTTATTCTGGTTACTTAATCAAAATGTTTTATATCAAATTAAATGCATTAGAGAAGAACAATATCGCCTTTATTAACAAAATCTCTAATCTAATTTTAAAAAATCAAGTTATTCTGACAAGATCAGTATTCCATAAACCTGTTGACTGTCTCTAATTATATTACTTTCTTAATTCTTCATTAATCAACCCAAGTCCACTATTCTGTTTAGAATTAAAGTCAAAATTACAAGCTTTTAATTAGTTGGATGATCCTGATCCTTCATGTCAGTATTTTAAATGTTTATTTTCAAGCCATCTGGATCTTTCCAGGACTGCTCCAGATTTTTTAATTTTTTTTTTTAATTTTTTTTAATAGCAAGCACAATCAGGTAAGCATTAAGAGTCTTGACAAGCCATTTTATGATTCTGGACCTGCTGATCAGCTGAGATGTAATGTGACATCAGCTGCTGCTTAATATGCTCCTCAATTTATTGTTATAATGGGAAATCTTTTATTATCGTACCACATAAAAGCATCACCTGGTCCATTCCCTTGCCCAACACTAGCAGGAGGATTTACTGAGAAATAAAATGAAGAAAGTGAAATTCACTTAGTTCTGCCTCACACAGTCTAGGTTGAAATTAGCAGGAAGGAATTATGCTGCCCTGTTTTAAAATGAGACAAAGTTGGGGAAAAAATATGAAAAAAAAAAACCCAAAGAATTAAACAAAAAACAAAGATCCATCCAGCAGAATAAAGCCCAAAGAATCAATGCCAATAATAATCAAGGCTTTTGGGAAGTCTGTCCTAACCTTAAGAGGATGTTAATCTGAACTTTATCCTGCTCTCACACTAGCATGAATGACATGATATTTCTCTGTAATGGCTTTGGAAGAGAAAGAAATCTGTGGGAGAGAGAAAGAATAATGAATGCATTTAGGAAATCTCACCAACATCGATCTCCCCAGCACATGCTGCTGGTACTGCTTTCCTCCTCCATCCTTCCACATCATCTCTCCTGCTCCTCACAGACCTCATCTACCTACTCTACTAATAGTGCCAAAATAACAGTGAAAAATTAGTGTGCTTCCAAAACTGTTAAGTGCTGCAATGACCAGAGTAACTTTCAAAACTTTATTAAAATTTTCCCTGCCTTATTTTTAATAGTGTGATAAATGAAAGTACAATAAAAGCCAATCTTATAAAAGTTTGGTTTATTGAGGTACTTACCCATTCTCAAACTCTATAAAAGTAATATTGCACTCCTAAACAGTTGAGAGACCTTAATTATGAAAGCAAACTAAATGGAATTATCAAGCATGCTAATGAATCACCCTAAAAAGTTGATTTATTTCAGGTGAAATTAAAAATAGAAGTCACAGTTCAAAAAAGAGCTCCAGTCTTCTGAAAGGGCAAACTGCTGTCATGTTCTTTGGAAATGAATACAGTCCAAAAATCTGAAACTATCAGTCCCCAAACTCTGAAGAAGCTATAATCAGGCTCTGAGTTATCTGGCCTGGGTGCACCCATTGCACTTTCAAGTGCTTCAATATGGATTATGGCCCACGTCCATTCTTTTACAGCTGGAATGGGCACCATGGATTAATGTACTGCAATACATTTTCTTGCCATAGACAGTGCTCCTCTTGGAAGCGTGATCTATTGACTAGTTATGCACAATTTGGATAAATCACATCAGCCTCTCTCTGAGTGGCACATTCTGTTCTGGGAAAAGCTTCAAAACAAGCTGAGGTGAGACAGGAGGTGGAGGAATCATTTTCAAGACAGGGGAAATCTGGGTGGGGTTGGCAGCTGCTCCTTTTCTTTCCCCAGCCCCTGTCACACAGCTGAAGTGGTATCCTGACCTAGTATCCTTTGCCAGAAACAGAGCCACTAACTTCAACTGAAGGACTTCTCTCATCTTGGTAGACTTTGCACTGAATCCCTAACTGGCCACCATGCTAGGTGCCAATGACCGTAACCACATCTTGCTGTAGGTAACCTGTCCCTTCCTGTCCATGGGTAGAGACTTCAGAAGGAAGGCAAAGGAAGTGGTCACTATACACAGCAGAGGCTTTGCAGAGGAACCCTCCTACCTACCTCTGTTACCCTAATCCTAAGCAAAGAGCATCAGTGTGATTTACTGTGGAATAAGACATTACAGAATAAAAAAAAAAAAAAAAAGCAAGCCATGCACAAAGCTTGTCCCAAAAAATGAAGCACAAAAGAATTCAGGAACCCCATGTTTCACTGTATAACATGGCACTCGCAATGTCACAGGAAGAAAGTTTCCAGTTTCCAGTGAGTGCAGAAAGAGCTTGCAGCTGCAAATACCAAAAAAAAACCAAACCAAACAAACAAAAACAAAACAAAAAAAAACAAAACAAAAAAAAAAACCAAAAAAAAAAAAAAACAAACCAAAAACACCTCCAAACATTCTACTAAGCAAGGCTGAATATAGCGAACAAAAAAAAGCTGAAAACTGATTTAGGGGAGGTCAGTGTCTGAACTTGCAGTTTACTGCCAATTCAGCTGAGTCATCAGCATTGCACTGCTTTGAAAAAGAGGATACCATGCTTAATTTACACAATCTGACAAGAATTTGGCTAGGCAGTCTGCCTGGTCTCCTGCTAGGTAACTCAGCTGTGCTATGGTCCTTTCTTATGGATATAAGCATCATTAGGATTCTATATGTGGTATGGGTATCTGAACAATGGCAAGCTGCACAATAAGCAGAGTATGGTTGCCTGTGCCAGCTGATGGCCCAGATCAGATCGCTCTGCTACAGGACACTCGCTCAATAACAATTCTGGTATTTAATCCTAAAGGGAATATGATGAAGTTCCTTAGGCCAGAACTTATCAATTTTTTGGGTGTGGGTGTGTGGTTTTTTTGTGTGTGTGGTTTGGTGTTTTTTTTTTGGGGGGGGGGTTGGTTTGGTTTTTTGTTGCTGTTTTTTTGTATCACCCAACTGGTAAACCTATATGGAACAAGGGACCGGTGCATTTGGTATCTGATAATGAGATCTTAAATGTTTCCAATTCCTACCTGGCCAAGAGCCCAGAAACAGTCAGGAGTGCCAAACACATTTGTAAAAACAGCAACTTACAAATATTGGTGTAACGTGAACCCTTCTGCAATGACAAATGTAAAACAATTTTTTTTAAGTATCATATTCATTTAGTTTTAAGTTGTTCATCTTTAGTTTATTTTTAAAAAAAAGTGTTCAACTTGTAAACAGCAAAAAACATGGGTAAAAAACCCATGTAATTTAAGTGCTCAAAATGAAGCTTGAAGCTTGCATTTTAAATCTCTACTGATACCTCTTTTGAGGGGAAAAATGAAAAAACAGTAAAGATTCTGTTGAAACATTACAATAACTGCTTTGCTGTAAAGGTAAATATTTTATCTGTGTCCACTTTAAAAAAAAAAAAAAATTAAATTACTGAAAACTACACATTTATCTGTAATTCAAAGACTTTAATAATCATTTAAGATGTACTATTGAAAGAGACACAAAAAAGAGCACAACTTATACATCCAGTGACACATTTTCCAGAATGCTCTTTTGATGTTCACTGCATTCAATTTTACAAGCCCATTTCCTCACTTATCAACATTCTAAATTCTCATGTATAGCACACATCAACGCCTATAAATCCAGCTCCTCACCTTAAACCCTCCACCTCCACTCTACAAGTGTAGTGGGCAAACTACACTGACCAAAGCAGCACTGTACACATCCCACATTGGCCGAAGCATCTCCGTACTGCACTGTCCCCTTCACTCCAGTCATTTTAAAAATCAATTACAATTTTTATGCAACCAGAACAACGTTTAGTTTTACAGACAGCCATGCAAGGTCACTTTGTCAATGGCAACATCACTGCGGTCCCTCTGTTAAAATTCCCAAGAAAATGAAGAACAACTTTAAGCTTGCTTTTGTTTTTCAATGCTTCCCCATGTTCTTTTCTTCTTTTATTTTTTTTTCCCAGAGGTGAATTCAGCAGCCTCTTCTATTCTGTGTATCTTGTTTTCAAAATTAAAAGATCTGCTAATTGTAAACAAACATTCTGCACTTGAAGAAGGCAAGCAGAAAGCAACACAGCTCCCAAGCCTCCAATTGCAGACACTCCTACTCCAGCACTGCACCAGCATGTCCACCGCCATCCCTTGAGGCTGACTGCTACCGATAGCTAGGTCTCTGTGACAGAAAATGATTTTGAACTAAGTAATAAAAATAACAACGACAACAACATAATCATCAACAATATCATAATCACCAGCAATATCATAATCACCAACATACATTGTTCCATTCCCAGCTCTGATAAAGGTATAAAGCTTCCCCTTCCCTTACTCATTTTATTACCAGAATCAAATAATACAGGCAGCAATTCACTACAATCAAGACACTTGGAAAAAAAATGAAAACACACAGGACTCTTTCTCCTACTGCTTTATAGTTCTTCACGTTTTACTGAAAATAAGTAGGAGCAAGCAATTCCACTGTGTACATATATTAAGCTCTGGACAGGCTGAACTATTGACCTCCTTTGCTACTAAAATATCAGTTAATCATAAAACTGAGCTCTGAGCTGTTACTCAGAAGCATCAGCCAATGTACGAGAATAACTTGTAACTTAGAGTTGATAAAGCAGGCTAAGTGGACAGTTTTAGACTATCACATATTTTCTACACCTCCCCAAAGGAAAGGCAATCACAACTCAGAGGATAGGCTCAGAAGGACAACACACCCAAAAGCCACAGCAAAAAGCCTGAAGGTTTACTTCTAATTGAAGTGCTACCCTCTGTGTTTCATTTTGATTTTCAAATGCTTGAGAAGCAAGTATTTTGAACAATGACACCAGGCAAGAGGTGTAGTCATACTGAAATACAGCCCAGATGCCCCGGGAAGATTGATGGGAAGGAAGGAGTCTTCAGCATCAGCTGATGGAAATTATTTCTGCCTAACCACAGGCAGCTGGGAACACAAGGGCTGCGCTCAGCACCAGCTTCAGCTGTGCTTAGAAGTGGAAATACAAAGCATACACCTGGTTATTAAGAAGGATAATGCCAGAAAATAATGAGTGTTTTTTCACATGTTTTAGTCTTCAGCCATTTAAAACCACTCAGTAGTTTCATATATTTGAGTGCTCAGCACTATCTTTAATTGCAGACTGATAAAACGACAGGTGAGTTTTCTATCTAGCAGCTTAGCTTCAGAGCAGGACAGATTACCTGGGAAATGCCATGTAGACAAACATGCTGTTAGAGGGCTTTTAACTAGTAGAAGAATTATCTCTTCATTAGAAAACAATTTTGTTTAGCATTAGAGGAAACATTTACTAAATGAGTCACCAGACACTGGTTTTGCTACAAGGAAGACAGAAAATGATTTAAACGCTGAAAAATAAAAGTGCATGTCTGATACTGAGATAAGTACAATTATTGCTCAAATCATTCAGAGGTAGGATATATCTCCAGCAACACACAGGCCAACTGATCAATAATACGTTATTAGGGAAAGTCATGAAACTATAAATACTGAATGAATTATGGAAGAAATAATTTTCAATCTTCATTTGAAAATCACACTAATATTTGCTTAGATATTAAATAAACAGAAAGCAGAATACTAACCTATTCTTATCGATGTGTCAGTGAGTTTGCTATTGCTGCTACTTGAAATTTAAACATTAAAAAGTCATCAGATCAGTGTTTGCTAATGTGTGCTTTTTAAGCTGTATAGAGAGCAGACAAACTTCATGGTGAAAATTCATTTATTTCCTACCACTCCATTTGACACTTAGCAGTTAATCAATTATAATTTGTTTCAGAAATTGAACTAATACGTATAAAACTTATGGAAAGACAAAACTGACAAAGAACATTGACAGAAAAGAGAGTATCTGTCTGAAAAATAACTGATCTTGTCAGAAACAAGTATTAGGAATAATTGAAGAATCTCCAGAAAGAAGATATTGCTGCAGAGATGTCACCCAATATAGAACAGTAAATCACCTGCCAGTCATTTGTACAATACCAGCAGCAGCAGAGACTGCAGGGTGAGCTACTCCATTATTAGCTTTACCTGTTCTTAAAAATCTTCTCTTTGGAAGAGACTAATTTTTACGCTCAGTGTTTGCCTTTTATGGGCAAAACAATAAAAAAACCCAACCAGTCATACTGATTTGGGCTTGCAGCTACCTTACAGAAGCCTTGGGAAAACACCGTGGAAAAGGAAGGTCTGTCTTCATTTTCCAGACAGGTGAGGAGGCAGGAGGGTGACCTGCTGCTCAACCCAGTGCCATCCCTGACTCATCCCTGATGCTAGGAACAATCCTTCAGTCTCCACAACCCCTTGCTGACTCACCTTGCTCTAATCGAAACTGGTTAACAGTAACATTTATTTGCCTCCACTTTCATGGAACAAGAACCAGTCTTACTGCAAGGTAAACAGCTCAAAATTTTATTATTATTAAAATGATATTGTCACGGAAGTTAAAATTTTTCAAGTATTGTTTTGACCTGGTTCACTTCATTGTGGTTTAAATTGAGTTAAATTCATCTCAGGCTAGATTTTGGTGCCTCATATGTGAGTGTTAAGTTAAAAACAAATTAAAAATAAAATCACACCCACAATAACGTTGTTTCCTCTAACTAGCTTCTAAAAATACATCAAATAAACCATGACTTCCTGTCTTTTCCTTTCCCATTAAAAAGCTTTAGTCTACATTTAGACTACTTTGTAGTCTACCCACAACCTGATTAAATGAAATCGTATTTTTTCAAGTGCTGGGAGAAAGAACCTGAACATTTTGGGATTTGTTAGTCTCAGCTCATCACCTTTAGAACAGAAGCTGTCTTCAAATTCCTACTTTTTCAGAACAATGCCTAAAACAATTTAGTATAATAAATCAACGCTTTAAGCTTACTTTGATCTCAACACTTATCATCCTAACTGCTGGACACAAAGATCTTTTTACTTTACAGGAAAGACAGGCTAGATTATGAATAAGATCACAAATTAAAAAACAAACAAACCCGAAAAAAAAACCACAAACAAACCCCCCACACACACACAAAAAAAAACCCCACACACAAAACAAACAAACAAACAAAGCCTACAAATTTAGTCTTGCTCCAGCTGTGTGCCTCAGCTTCTGACACTACCTTGCCCAGTAGTCAGAGAGAAAAAAGACTGTCTAATTTGCTGGGATTCATACCTATTGACCTAGTCTGCTTGAAGTTCTGGCTTCTGATCCAGACCATAACTGTATTCCTTAAGTAAACAAAATGAGTGGTCATCCATGCTTAGGATAAGAATTACAATAGCTGTCCCACTTAGGTCTGCCATCAACTTGAAAAAAAAGAATTCATTTATATTTCTGTTTTATATGCACATATATACATGAGACATGGAAATCTGCAACTGCAGCTCCATGTTCTTTCTGATTTAATGCTGTTTTGAATAGATGGTTAGCAGCACCCTTTGCTAAATCTAATATAGTGCAAACTTTAAAATACTGTCAGGTCTTACATGTCCTCAGATTAGGGGAAAAAACACCACAATTTAATTTCCACTTATTTGCCTCCCAGTCTGATGTTCAAAACCATAATTTCTCTCCTCTGCAAGTATGAGATGTAGGTATTATCTTCCTTCTTAGGACAGCTGAGACTAAAATAACTTTAAGTATCTTTAGAAGGAACAGCATATAACACAAGTTAGAAGTTGCTAGTGCGTAATCTTTTTGCTGTTGGCCACGCAGGGGCACTCCAAAAATCCAGAAGCAGACTGCAGGATTCTACAGTACATGATTTTAGCAGTTGTAGTGAAAAAATGGATAAAATACGCTGTATTAATATTTGCAATTGTATTTTAGGAATTAAGAGATTTTAGTAGTTGTCTTTTAGTTCTTGGAGGTTCTGGCAGGCCTTGCATATCTGCTTGGAAAAATAAAACTTATGCGGAAGCACGCTACATTTTTTGTAAAATTCTATTCTTAAACAGATTTTTTTTGTTCCACGCAAGGTTACTTAAAATGTAAGTGGAAAATATGAAGGTGAAAAAACAAGTGTTTTGTCCTCTTCAGAAATGGTGGTCCCGTCCTTTGCGTGAGGAGAAGTAAAATGTTTTCTTAGCTTTCTAACAGCTCACGTCCTAACCTACCCTCCCAGGGATAGCAAACAGCAGCCTAGACAGTGACCAGGTAAAGCAGGCAACACTGTAAGTCAACATTGGCCCAGAAACTCGGGGATCCTGTGGGTACCACGGAAACTCTTAAGTTCTGCTACAAGTTAATTAGAGCCATCAAGCCCATCAACCAATCAAATCATCAAATCAACAGTTTTGTTTGTTGGTTTTTCCAAAACAGCACTCACCGGCACATTTGGTCCTGGTGATGAGCGGTGGCCCTGGCTGTCCAGTCCCACCTTCACCCGGTCTGGTGAGCAGGACCCGAATCTCGTATTCGGTGTCGGGGTCCAAGTGCCAGAGCTTGTACGTGGGTGCATTGACAGCATGGGTTTCGGTCCAGGTCCCAGATGTCATTCTGTACTCCACTTCTTTCAGGATGATGGGCCCATCCCCAATGATTGAGTTGGCATTCAGCTGAATGAGCAAGTAGGTGGGCCCGACGCCCAGCAGCTGCGGGGGTGCTATCGGCCGAGGTGGCTCTGTAGCGGAGACAAAAGATGAAGCCAGAGATAAAACAAAAGCTGGAAAACCCATTCAGGAGGGGGCTCTTTCCGCAGAACATTGTCAGGTTTTGGTCAGCAAAGATTTCAAAACCTGAAAGCAAAATTGAACTAATTTTTTTAGTGAAGAAGAGTTGAGGAGAATTTCAACTGTTGGAAGCGAGTGGTGCACCATGGGCATCTACCCAGTGCTTTTTTTTCCATTTAAAAATCTCAGCTAGGGACCACAAAACCCTGATTTATATACTGCTACTTATTAATTTTTTTTTTTTTTTTTAAAGAACAAACTAATCTGGGTTCACGCTCATTTATATAATTTACTATGGCAATAACTTCAGATTTTGCAAAACATAGCCAATTTTCCTTTATTGACAGAAGCCACATATGTACTTTTCATAAAGAAACAGTTGCAACAGTTGATACCCTACTCCTGCAACAGAATATTCTTAAAAATGAGTATTACTCAGTTCATTTTGAAACCCACCAGATGCAATTAGGGAAAAAGATATAGATGCCTGTTACAGGCATTCAGAATACTCAGAACTGAGCAAAAACGGCCAGGAGAATGACAAAACAAAGACACATAACAACAACTCATAATATTTTACTCTTCAGTAACTTACTACCAATTTAGAAACTCAAACAATAGCACGTACATTGCCTTTTGTCTTCTTCTGTTCTCATCAGCTTCTGCCTGCCTAAATATTTCATCACAGCTGCATAGTGAAAAAGGTAACAACAGACCAAATGGGGAGGTGAGGTCCCCCTCATCCCGAGAAATATTTATGTGGAGAAGCAGCACATTGCCTCAGCATGATTTATTTTAAGAAACAAATCACAAGCAACATGTACTTTTCCAATAAAATGAATCCACTGATAAACACGGAAGGTTCATTTTCATTCCAGATGGCTCATATTTCAACTAATTTGTTTCAGTTAATTAGGCAACAATGCTAAATTCAATGCACACTGAGGTTTCACACAGCAGCAATGAAGAACTAACAACGTGGCAACTCTGAGCAGGTTGAGGGGATCTCATGGCTAGTACACTAAAAATAACACTTAAACCCATCTAGCCTTATGGATGTCCCTAGAGAGGGACCCTTCTCATCACCACTCCCCCAACTCCTCTGCACAGGAGAAGTTAAGACACAGAAGCATTGCACATATTCAGCCTCCTGGGAATGTCCCTACCACTGTCACTGACAGAGCCCATGGTGGGGAGTGGTGATGGAGGGGCTCCCACAGGGCCTCTAGACCTGCTTTAACGTCCCCTCCCCCCTGTGTGGTGAAGTTCAGCTAATGACTCCCTGGTTCTCTACATCCACCAGCAAAACTTCCCTTCCAGATACCAGAAGTGGCTCCCAACAGCATATTTACCAGCTCTGCAAGCAGCCCAGTATCTTACATTTTGGTACAGAAGGATTTCTTGCAGACTTTTTTCTGAACTAGTTGCATCTCCAGCCACTCAGTCTGGAGACCAGGCAACCCCTGAACATGCCGCAGCAGCTGCAAACAGAGCTGATTTTCTGCTCTTGGAGTGAGGAGACGAATGCTCTAAGGTGCTCCTGTTTCTGCTTTGGGATATATAAAACCCTAGAAAGTATCTCAATTAATTATTAACACATTTTACCCCATTCTGGCAAGAAATGTGCACATGAACTAATTTAGATCCCTACCTGCATCAAAGCTCAGAAATACAGCCGGGTTTAATTAAGGCAGTTTATTTGCTGTGGAACTAACACATTAAATGTCAAACTAACAAATTCTAAGGTCAGTGTGTATTACAGCAGAAAACATAAATGCTGATGAGGATGATCCAACTTATAAACCTCTAAAACATAAGGCTATATTCAGAAGTATATGCTTTGATTAAAAGCACGATTATAGCAAATAAAACCTCACATTAATGAGACTAATATACCATCGCATATTAATTTTTTATGTTAAGAGGTAAAGCATATTCTTATATTAGCATATGCATTTTGTTTTTAAGCTCTTGAGGACAAGGAGGCTTACTTATAAAATCTCTCCCAGTTCAAATAAATTATGCATGAATTTTAATCAGTTGGCAAATGAACAAGTAATTGTTCTGCAGCATTATTAATATTCTTCATAATACAATATACTATCAGAACCAGAGGTGAGGTGCAACCAGAAATCCCAAAAGTACACTAAGTATCAACTGAAGCATGCAATCACAATTTACCAGGATAAACTTTTCTGATGTTACCCAATTAACTTTCTATTAATTATTCTCATTCATTATTCTATAACCAGACCTATCAAATATTCGCCAATTATAATTTGAAATCATGTAATTTCCTTTTATACATATAGCACTCTGAAACTTCTACAGTTCCAAAATTGTCGTGGTTAACTAAAAAAATAGAGTAAAACTACTACTACTGTTTTGTTTGCCATGCTCATAGTGAACAGCACACAGATCAACACTTCTTCTCTTTCAATGAGTTTTTAAACACAATTTACAGGCCTCAAGGAAGTGAGTTTGCTGGCATTTCACTTGGGCGATTTAGGCCCACATAGTAGTACATAACAGTTTCAGAGTGTCCTGAGAATATGGTCTGCAAAAAAATTAAAAACCTCTTATATAAGGCATGAAAAACTAAGGCGATGCATGAAAAAAAAAAAAAAAAAACACAAAGAAAATCACCCTCCCAGAAGCTTGGTCTGGTTTATAAACAGTATACAACCTCAGCTTCCACCAAACCAAGTGACAGTTTTGGAGCCCAGAGCCTGGTTCAGAGGTAGGGTTGCAGGAAGCTGAGGCTCACCAGCCACCCATCATAGCAGCTTCCCTTCTCCAGGCCCTGCCGAGGCACTCTGCCTGCAGATGGGCACTACTCAGACACATCTTGTGGCTTTCACTCGCCCACAGCCAGGTCAGACAGCACAGTGACCTCCTTCCGTCCCCTTGCTGCCCTGGTTGCTGCAACCAAACCGTGAACTGTACCCTTTATTTTCTGTCAAACAACATCCTGCCCTTCGTTAATATAAGCAGATGTGACTAAGGCACACCATATTCCTAGCAAGCAGTTTTCACCGAGTACTTTATTTTATGAAAAGATATTTCAAGCCATGGATGGTTTATTTAAGACTCTCACACGAAACATGTTGAAGAAACACCTGCATAGCGAGTTTCATTTCTTCCTTTGCTAAGCACAAAATTTAGAATTCCCTTTCCAGTGTAACTAGTTTGAGTACCGACTTATTTTCTGACCATATTTTTTAGTCACTGCTTAAAGGTATTAAATCTGATGAAATCCCATCTAGTATGCGTGGCCACTAACATCTCTGAGGGACTACATAAAAAAAGACCACTCATACATCTGCAAGACACTACAGAATTGAAAGCATTTTCATGCATAGCATTTTGCAGTATTTGGTCAGATCTAGTTTTGACATAAAATGCCCACAGCTAAGTTAATCAAAAATTAAGACTGACATTTCATCAGTACGAAGTTCCTGTTCTGCTGAGCTACTAGCAGTACACTGTGCTCACATTAGTATGTATATGACATTAGATATTAAATGTACTATGATATTTGGGCACTCATGACTAGAATAAGCACGCAGTATCAACCCCAGCTATAAGCCTTCCTACAGTTAAGCAGTTGTGTCATATTCTTTAATATTATATATTGTATGCAAACAATTACTCATTCAGAGACAGAAAAAAGCAACCATAAAAGGTCACTAGTGTTATTAGTACCGTAACAAGTACACATAAAATTTCCCATATTCCCAAGTAACATATGCATACTACATTGCTTAATGCTATTTACCCCGCCTGGGTGACAACAGACCTACTATGTTGTCCTCCAAGACTATTCACCCCCTAAATTTACAACAAAGGAATAGAGTTTCATTAGTGTCTTCCTGGTAATCATATGATGTTAGTGATCAGTTCCAGCTCAAAGAAGAAGGGCCTGGGGAGGTGGGGAGGAGACATTTGGTCACCACACAGCCTGAACATGGAAGATAGGTGCACTCTTGCCACTCTCCATCCCACCCTTGCCTCGTAAAGAGCCCCCATATATTAACCGCTCTGCACTGACAGGCTGCAAGCTCCCTCTGCTCACGCGTGCAGTGTGCTCTTCCCCCCGACGAAGGCGTGTTCAGCCTCCTCTGTCAAACACCTTACACAAAGTTATACAACCAGTATGCTGCTGGGTATCAACACTTTAACCCAATAAATACAACAGAGACAATCATAAAAAGCTTAATTTTTAGAAGCATAACAAAACATTAATTTATTAAAAGAAGCCCAGCATCAGAATCACTGCTTCAGAAATGAAGATCGTTATGTCTTAACTATGCCATAAACTATCAAGAAAGTAGGTGAATCAAAAGAATACAGATTTTCTTTAAAGTCTTTTCATAATTCAGAGAAACAAATAAACAAAACAAATCCACATAAATACAGCCAATATGAATGTTCCAGGGAGTACCGCAGAGATGTCTCCACAAATGACTCAAGACTAACTCAGCTCCCAACTCATTTCCTCTTCTAGGGAAATTTCTTGCAAAGCTGCTGAAGTGTGTCTGCACATTTTTTTTTCCAAGTACATAAGTTTCTACTTGAGATTCAGAGCGTGACTCACAATGTGTATATGTCTATGTATAGTTAGAGCACAATCTTTACCATATGATGCCCCAGGGGACCGGGGTCCCTAGGGAGCATAGTCCGAGACATCCAAGGCACAAAGGCCAAGTGGAAAATCCCTGCTTGCCGAGAGCTGGACCTGTGCAGAAGCGTGTTGGTGTCTCTGTGCTGAGCTCCAGACTGCACATGGAAGCATGAGAAGACTGGTGGCATGGAGCCAGAAGAGTGTGGTGAAGCAGGCTGCCGATCCCATGCAACAGCTGTACTGCTTCAGTACTGTTCCTGTACTGGAAGATTACATACAGCTTTAGGGATTCACACATTTTTAAAAATATTGAAAAACTGAAGAACCAGGAACATTTGTTTAAAAATTGGAGAAAATATATGAGATTCAGCAGAAAGCCTTATGGCAGTCAAGTACTAGCAGAGAAACAAAATTCTCTGTCTTAAAAGCTGGCTAATCCAATGGAAAAAAAGAACTAACAGGAATCAGTGACTGAAAGCTTAAATTCAAATATGGTATTAAGCCAGAAATTTAACAGTGAGAATAGTAACTGAAGAACAATAACTGGTAATACTGGTAGGAAATTCTGCATTCTCTATTATCAGCCAAGGCTGGATGTCTTCTTATAAGTTTTATGTTAGAGGAAAAAAAAAAAAAGGGGGACAACATGTAAGAAGTACAACTGAAAGAAATTACGTGGTCATGAATGTCATCACAAAACGAGCCATGAAAAGGTTGAGGATACACACAAACCATTGAGACTTTCAGCACAAATACTAGATTTCTTAGGGTTTAGAAAAATCTTTCTACACATCACATCTTTATATATGAACTAGAGATATTTTCATTCAGCTCTCCAAAACGGCTAGGGGAAATGATGCTCTGCTAGTATAAAAAATTCAGAATTTAAGATAAAAAGGTTTATTCTGGATTTGTGCCTACCTGAAAGGACACCTTGCTGGCCTTTATGCTGACAGCAGCCTGACAAGACCTTTTGCCCTCAGCACCAACAAAGGTATATTAACAGAAATGGGGGGGTTACCAAGTAAGGGGAGAAGCATTACAGCAAGCAGTATGTTTCTGATGAGAAACTCTTCCACTTGGTTAAAAAAGCAGGTTCATGCAGGGGATTATGTGATCCCAAGCTGAAATCACAGATCTCACCAACAGCAGAGGATTGTGAACCTTAGAGGCACAGAAAGCCTCTGCAGTTTATTTTTAAATTCCCAACAAGATCTCAAGTTTTCACTTTCCCTGTATGACAGACTACACTCACAGCTCAGTCTATCACCCTATACATGCCATCTCTAGTGAGTAGTTAGGTCCTTAATGGTTTTGTTGTATAACACATGGAAGACAAATCAAAACCCCAACAGCCTTTGCATCAATGAGATTGTCCAACACTCTGAGGACAGCTCATTAATGGGACCTGAGTACTCTACTGGGCTTCTGAAAGAAAGAATGGGGGGGGGGAGAAAAGAAAAAAGACGTCACTCTTATAAATTATAACATGCATGCTTAATTAGAGAAATGCTGTTGTTACAGGCTTAGCTCACAGGATTCTTGCTTGCATACCACACAATACTTGATTTTCTTACTTGGGCAGCCTACCTTATTCTTGTGGCAAAGGAGGAGACTGAGTGTAAGCTTATTGTCAGCCAGACCTACTATGCATCAGCTACACAGATTACTCCTGCTCAAGAGACAGGATGCATCTGAAAAATGTTAGAATAAAGGAGCAGAAGCATAAGCAAGTCTTCAACTGCTGTAGGGTTGCCCATGGAAAAGGGAGGGGTTGGAGAGAGAGTTGCCATACGATGCCCCCAGGGACCAGGGAGACAATCTTTTCTGTCCCCAGCTGGTTCCCAACCTCTTTTCCCCTGAAGGGTTACTCCTTTGTGCACCATTTTCCTACCCTCTCAGCTGGGTACATTATATGGGTTACACAACAGTAGCTGGGCATGAGCCACCATTGCCCAACTCATGCTTGGTCCTGTGTCTCATCTCAAGAGATACCCAGGAATGGTGGCAATCAAAACCATGCTTCAGCAGGATGATCTCAACTGCAGGCAGCACATGTTGCACAGGCTGCAGGATGGCACACTTGCTTAAACTAGCTTTAGCACTCAAAATAACACCCAGAGACCTCAGAGGAATTTTACAATTGCCTCCTCTACTCCGAGACCAAACACCAGTTATAGTTTCCTACAATGAAAACACTACCAGCTGCAAGCCCTTTGGAGTTCTCACAAGCCTTGGCCATTCTTCAGGTTGAATCAATATTTCCCTAAGCCATTTCTTGGCTTCTCTATTTGTTCACAAACACATTCACTGTTTTTGCAAGAATTTTTTGTTTTGTTTGTTTTTCCCAATGGTCAAAACCTTCTCTCTGCACATCAAGTTTAACTCATTGTAACAGCTGCTTCCTTTTTCTACAGTTACTTTTCTTCTGATAGAAGAGTTTCTATTGCTCCCACCTTTGTCTTCTGCAGACAACTCAGAGGAAGCATTTATTGTGGGTTCCTACTGATCATGCAAGTTAACATCTCCCTCCTGAAAACATACTGAAGAGAAGGTAGCAAAAACCTTGTCAACAAATACAAGACTTTAACATATTATACTGTATAATGATGAAATATAGAAAATCATGTAGAAATCAGTAGGTTTTTACAGTTAAGTGTTCCAAACAGCCATAAGCCTCCCTTTATGGTTTTTCAAAAAACAATCAAAGCTAATTCAGACTCATCTCAGCTTCTGTCTTGCAAACATAAGTGACAGTGGCTGCATGGAGAACTTTGAACACCTTGTGATCTCATATTCTGCCACAAACATTTTCACCAGCATTTTTTTTTTTTTTTGTTAATTATGCTTATGTAGAATTAATTCCTGTGACTACAGAAACATTCTCTCTGTGACTTTAACATACAATTTATCACAGTTCAGTATCTGGCATTATTTGCTAGTCCTGAGATTGAGACGCAGTCCCTACAAAATGTTACATTTTAATTAAGAGAGTTAGTTATCTGGAACAAAAAAACTCATTCTAAGTAATAGCTTAGTGACGAGGTTGTATCAAGTGATTTATCCAGCTCACTTCAGAGTCTGCAAGACCATTTTTATTGTCTTTTATTACTTGGAATGGAAACATTTTTTAAACAAACATTCAAAATAAGTATCTGTAACACAGTGAAATTCAAGTTATTACCTAGAGGAGCAGTTACTGGAGGAAAAACAGCAAGGAACAGAAATGGCAAATTGAACAGCAAGCTCACCACGCTGGCCTAGGGAGGATACTGACATATTTCACCATAATATCATCTTTAATTTTGGGTCTGCAAATTGGGGATACTATGTCACAAGCTCACCTCAAACTGCTGATTTATCTTTGAGCACCTGCCTAATATATCAAGTTTGCATGGCAACTATAGCAAAGTCTGCAAGCTCATGCAGCTAAGATGCATTTAATTTAAGTGACGTGGCAGTTACTGACCACCTGAAGTGCTGAAATAAGAATTATTTCAACAGTGAAAACTGCTAACTTCTGCATAGTGATTTTATATCCTATGCATCACTGTGGCATTTTATTCACCTTGATTTGAAACACCACTGCATTAATTTTATTATCTTTCTTTAAATAAAAGGAATAGTGTGCAGCTTTAGCATCATCAGCAGAAACTTTAAACAAGGTTAAGATCATGCCCAGTTTATAAGTAAAAAATAACAGTCTTTCTGAAAACTGGAGCACATCATCCCTCTACAAAATTTATGAACAGAACACATGCCTATTTTTATTGAATGACAGTAGGCCATGCTGCTCTGGGAATCAATTAGAAAAGTATGACATATTTTGTCAAAAAGATTGCATTGTGTTAAAGGCATTTATGCAGTACACTCCTACAGGAAAAAATTAATATATGTAGAAGAAAAAAGAGGAGCCTGTGATGAGAAGACATTCAAATCATGAAATAAAAAAAAAGTGCTCAGTATAAATGAGTCGGCTATAGAAATGTCTCAGGCAAAGACTTGATCACAATGACTTCATTATCCACATGTATCAGTAATTCCCTTGAGATCTCAATGTTGAGATTATTGTTGGAAAGAAATATTCTATCCGCTTCACTGTCAGGAATCAGCAGGTTAAGAACAAAATTGAATGCCTTCATCAAAAACTGGTTCTTCCTAATCAAGAATTACTCTCAATGCTACCAGGCTTTGCAACGGGATATTGGACAATAGTGCATTCCACATGCTGTCAATGATGAGAAGGAATGAAACTAAGAGATTAAATAGAGTGCCTCAATAACGACAAAATATTATTTTAGGGACTCCAGAATTTTATTGTACGTAGTTATGTAATGAGAATAGAATTTTCTTTTTCTTGCTGCTTCCAAGTAGTTAGATTTTTTTTTTTTTTAGTTTCAAGTTTGAACTGGCCCACAAAACCGATATTGCAAAGATTTTTGCATTCTTGTTTTATATATCTATATATATATATCTGTTGTTCATGCTATAGTCACACTCACAGTCGGTTTAATGCCTAAAACTAAGAGCAAAAACTTTCTTTGGACAAATGTTAGTGACATATTCTAATCAAACTCAGATACTTCAAACACCCTGAAACAAAACTAGAGCATTTCGGTAGAATTCAGTGACCAAAAAAAAAACCCAAAAACCCAACACTACCACACCTTACTAGCTCTACATCTTTATAAAACTTGAAAGCTAAAAAACCTCACCTAGCCAGCACTCCTGGAGTTCAGTGAAATCTATATACCCTACCTGCATGAGGCTATTAATAACAACCCGGAATTACCTACACACAGCCCAGGTGTATTTCTTTGGTGGAGCTATCTTCAACTGATGACAGGACTGTGTCAGCTAGGAGACCTGCACTTCCCTCCACACCAGCTGACCCTCCTGCTGGGATGTTTGCCTGCCCTGGAAGACTCCTGTATGTCTCACTTTGGAAGTCACATTACACCTGGCCAACACTAACCCAAATTTTTAACATCAGCTTTCCTACAGGCCTTTTAAACAATAAAGAAAAATGTTTCCTGTTCTGTTGGGAAAGTATCATGGCCAGGCAGCATTCAAAACTATACCATGCTCTTTAATTGCAATGAGCTGTATACAACATAATATGAAGTACCTGCAGCTGAGAGAAATATCTGGCACTGCTTTGTTTTCAAAGCATTTACAGCTCTATTTAATAGTAATGACAGAAACTTCAAGCATGTAAGAGGTGAGTCATGGACAACTCTCTTTCCCAGCCCTCCCCACCCTCTGTAATATATCTGCTCACCTGGCTGGTAAGCTGATTTTACTCTAAGTATTAACCCAAACTATGGACCTTGTTGCATGGAGGTGGGAGAGGGAACGAAGGAAAGCAGCTCACACCCTCTATTATTGAGACAGGACCCTTACAAATGCACAGGGGACAGAAACAAATTTAAAACCTTCCCCTTCAGACCAGGAGGCATACACGAATGCCTGTAGAACAGGATAATGTCTCTCTTCTCCAAAGTGCTTCCTCAGGTATCCCATTTCACTGAAGTTAAAAGCTTTCTGTCAGCACTTCAATACTATCATCAAAGAAAAGTGGACATAATTTAGTATATGGCTTACACATTAATGATTATCTAGAGATTTTTGTGTGTGCTCAGACTGTTCAAGTCTATGGGGAAAAATGACAGAATCCATCACTTCTGAGCAAACTTATTTTTGAGGGAGTGTTTCCTTGCTCAAATCCCTCTATTTCTATTCGTAACCTTTTCCAAGACATATTTAGATGTTCCCACCAGCAATGTCTTCACATTTCTTATTACAGCATGCCCAAATATTTCTTGCCAAAAATGCCAGAAGGCAGCCCACTGGAATGACAGAGAAGGGGGCTAATTTTAGGAAGCACTGAAACACTTCCCTTGATCTATGCAATGAAGCAACACAAACAAAAATGGAAATGCACTTAGTTAATTTTTACATTACAATTTTACATCACAGACGTGATTACACATTACCTAGCAACTACCCAAATGGGCTACCCTGCTTCTCTACTTCCCACCATCAGCGTTGCTTGCAGTGCCACTCACCTACTCTAATTCCAAGGCAGTTTAGGTTTAAAATTGATCTTGAAGTACACGGAGCTTTCCTACTTTCCTGGGTCCCTGCAGTACCTCCTAGTGGCTTCAGACAAGAGCCAGTGTCATCACAGAAGCAGGAGCACAAGTCCAGGTGCTTGAGAGAGGGGAAAAGGGAGGGCAAGGATTGAGACTGCCTTCCCAGCAGGTGCTGGATTTACCACAAAAGCCACCTTCAGAAAGGTGCAGGGGCAACAGGGGTAGCCAAAACAAATTAATATCCTTGCCACAGCACCCAGACAGATGGTAAGAAATACCTATGAAATGAAAGGACTAGGTAATTAGCAGCTGTCCACCTTCTTGTTGCCAAATGGATTTTGACTGTAATGAAAAGCCTGGAAAAGCTTACTAGAAAAACAAAGTAGAACAAAAATCTTCAATGCTTCTACATGCTAGCAAAAAACACATTATGATATATGGTTCTTTAAAGGAATAAACAGTACATAATGACTTAAGAGTTTTAATAACGCAATGTTGTGAAGTAGAAATTGAAGAGCGAAGCTAGTGATGAAATTCTTACATAGTCAATGGAGAGGTGTGATCATTTCAACTGTACCATGAGAACAGCTTCACTCTTGAGAGAGAGGCCAAGCTGGATTAAAAAAGTGGAATGAGAACATTTGTGCCTTTGAAAAAAAAAAACCCAGCACACTAGATTAAGAGAAAATAGAGTAGCTTTTTCACCTAAAAAGTATTTAGACTGGTTTTATTGGGATATTTTCATAATCTGCTTTTCAGGTGGAGCTGTTCTGTTGAAGAGCTTGAAAATCTGTATATTATCAAGAATGATAGCATTGCTATGAAGAGAGTGTTCTTGTAATTAAACTGATACCCAGGGGACTGAATCCCATATTCACTTCAGGACATAAAAGCATAGACAGCTTAAAAGAAGAGTATATGTGCTAGATAATTTGGACTACAAAAATATGTTCTGAGCAGTAGTAGCTTTGTAGACGCTTTTTATAATCTGATAACACACTATTATCTTTGTTTTGTTGCAACAAAGATTCAAACCATCAATACGACAACAAACTACCAATCATTTATTCTGGAATAGCAACTCCCTGAGTACAGTAACAGAATCTAAATTTTATATCTTATTTCTACGGACACAAACATTTGTTTTTCTGTAGTAACATTTAAGTGATTAGTGTCACTGCTTACACCAGGAAAAATCTGACTAGGAAGTTACCAATTGTCTTTCTGATCTGACAAGAAATAGACCCATTCAATTATAACATAACTGGACAGTCAAGAGCCAGCTCAAATGTCTATAGATCTACAGCACAAGTAATCCACAGCGCTCAATGTATACTCATAGGGAATTACAAGTTAGCTGTACTTAAGATATGGATTGCATACTGTATCTATAAAACTCTCTTGAGAGGCAGAAGCTCTTGGACTTGAGTTTGTGGAAACTTTCCTTCAGAATAAGTACACAGCTTGATGGCAAACCACTGGGAAAGTTTGGCTTTGAAATCCAGTCTGCACTTGCACTAGTCAGGAAGATGGGGCAACACCGTTGTTAAACCCTGTCCTCATCACCTAAAGAGTACTACCCTGAACAACCCTCCAGACCTGCCTGTTTATGTAGAGGCATCTGCCTATTTATGACCAGGTTTCAGCACAGAGCAACATTAGCGACTCAAATCATTGAAGACCTCCAATATGAGAAACAGATAAGTAGGGCAGGGATTTTCATGTAAGAAAAGAGATGATCTAGGAGCAACACTGTGACACAGCTCTACAAAAAGCACACACTTGAGAGATGCTAGGATTCAATTAATCTTCACCTGGAGTATTGTGTCCAGTTCTGGGCTCCCCATTTCAAGAGGGACAGAGATCTACTCGAGAGAGTCCAGTGAAGGGCTACGAAGATGACTGGGGGACAGGAACACCTGTCTTATGAGGAGAGGCTGAGAGACCTGGGGCTCTTTAGCCTGGAGAAGAGAAGACTTAGGGGAGATATAATTAAAGTGTATAAATATATGCAGGCTGGGTGTCAGGAAGGAAAGGGCAATCTCTTCTCACTTATGCCCTGTGGTAGGACACAGGGCAATGGTCCACAAGCTGGAGCACAGGAAGTTCCACCTCAACAGGAGGAAGAACTTTACCGTAAGGGTCACAGAACACTGGAACAGGCTCCCCAGGGAGGTTGTGGAGTCTCCTGCCTTGGAGACTCCTTGGAATCCTGTGTGACCTGCACTAGACTAGCTGGTCCTGCTCCGGCAGGGGGGTTGGACTCAATCTCTGGAGGTCCCTTCAAACCCCTAACATTCTGTGATTTTGTGATTCTGTAATTGTTGCCTTTTCCAGTATCATAAATGCAGGTCATCAAGTGAAGCTAGCACAAGGCAGGCTCAAAAATGAAAGGAGTCTTCATGCCAAAAAAGGCAGCAGTCTTCTTGGCAAATGCAGGCTCAGCATTACTGCTGAAAGGAATTAGATACGGAAAGGTTATCAAGGGAGATGTCATGTATGCTTAATTAATCTGTTTCTTCTCCCAAGAAGTCCTCCTCTGACCACTGCTAAACTTTGATATAGTTAGATCCTTGGTTTGCACAGTTGTGATTGTCCCTTGTTAGGCTCCTGTTAATCTCTACTTAAATTTAGGAGTTTTGATACTGAATGGCTAAATTGAAGACATATCAAATATAGGGCAAGATAAATGACAATTTTTATACACTGCCCTAATTCAGGCAACTGAGATGATTCCCACCTCATCACAGTTTTAATATCTGAAATAAAATATGCTTCTATAATAGTCAATTAAAAGAAGAATTTAATTTGTTTGCTACCTTATTTTAATTAAAGTTATCTTATTAAAGTTTTTGTTGAGCAAACCTGAGAACATACAGCTTCTTATTATACTTATTTGTACCTTACTATCGCATGTTTTAATTCTTAAATATGATGTTAATCAACATCTCTTCAGGCTGAGCTAGGACACTGAAAGTTCAGTAACCAGCCTTGTGTATTCACTTAAGAAAGGCAAATGAAATCAACAAAGCTATAGAAATAACAGGGAGAGAAGATGTTACCAGCACAGGAATTGGACGGTACAGCTTTCCTCTCCAAATACAACATTTGCTTCTAAAATTACCGTTAATAATAGCACACACTTATAAAGAATGCTACCTTCAAAAATTACACAAGTAAACTATAGTATTTATTAAATTCAGATTGCCTGTGCATACAGGTATTTTGCCTAAGACTGTATTTGCTCGTTCTGCATGTTGAACCAAGGTGCTATTAGCATAGTATTTGGAGATAAAAATACATCGGATGTCCCCATATTAACAGTTAAACAAATAGGAACAGTACCTTAAAGAAGCCTTTAAATGTCACATTAGCACTGATAACCGCAAGGAAACAATGTTGCATTCCTTTTTCAAGAATTTTAAATACTGCTTTTCATGAAGACAAGGAAAGTCATAACTCTTCCTGTCAGATCTCAAAGTCCTGCCTCAAACCTTTGATAGGCAAGTGTTCTTTAAAGGATTTTTGTTTGTTTGTTTGTTTTGCAAGCACCATAAAACCTCTCATGGGACTCCCTACCCTGAAAGTGGTTGAAGGAAAAAAAAAAAAGGTGTTCTGTCAACTTGGTCAGGACTGGTGAGGTTGCCCCACTCTAATTAGTCTTCTACCTCTGGATCCAAATAATTATCTTGCCTGCTTTTAAGAAAGCCTCTGCTTGTTATTCACCCTTCTCCCCACCTTGCAATGGGAATGGCAAGCTGGTTTTACAGAAACATTCAGAATAGGTGCACATAACTTTTTTCCAAGCATAACAAGCCACAGCACAGCATTTTGACGTTCAAAAACAATCTGCTAAACCTTCCTCTCTTTATTTAAAACAGTTTATCCTTCCAAAATTCACCTGAGTTTTACTTCAAGAGGTTAAATGGTTTGGCCACTGAACTGAGAAGTCAGTTAGATGTGCATCTCCAAGCTTGCCCCACCAACATGCTAGTACAGCCTTTTTTAAAACAACTTCTGAGGCACATTCTCAGGGTGAAAATCCTTCTGCTTAGTGAAGGATATGCAAATCCAGCCAGTGAAAAACTCAGTGGCTAGGTGACTCTTTGCACAAAGTCAATTCTAGCTTCTTCTCCACCCCTCAATCCTTTTCTCATGGCCACACATGTGCAGGAAATCTATTTTATAGTTAAATTTTGCTACAGCCAGGAATATAGAGGTACCAGAAACCAATCTCACACACACGTATTTATACCTTCCTAAGCATAGAGGCTTATAAATTCAAAACAGAGTAACTCTGTATAAAAAAATAAAAAAAAAAATTTCTTCTTTCTCCTTGGGAATGAAATGGGCCAGGTAGGCTGAGATTGGTTTCTTTGTGGGGGAGCAGAGGTTGGGGATGTGTGGGGAGCAAAACACCCAAAAGCTGAGAGGGTTAAGAAAAATGCAAGAATTCATCCAAATTCAGCAAAGAGCCGCAATAATAAATAAATAAATAAATAAATTACATTAGCATTTCCAAAATGACATGTTTTGACTTTGCAGCTGAGTTGCACGTGGGGCATTAGACAGTAACACGGGGCGTTCGGAGCATAGTTCAGGATTGTGTCTATAGGGAAGTGGCTTATTCAGTCTCTCAGCATAAGGACACTCCACATCAATTCCTCTTGTCTCTCTGAGCTGGAGCAAGGATTTGAGGAGAGGTTTTCCATTTCCCAGGACAGTGCCTTAACCTACAGGTTCAGGGATTCTTGGGAGAGTCTCTACCTCCCCCCTCAAGCTGAACCATTTCCTGCAAGACATTCACTAAGTCTTATGTCTGCCTAGAAGGTCAAGAAGAAAACATGTTTTCAGCTGTGTCTCCAATTAGTGCAGCAATATTTTTATCTACAGTGGTAGGATTTTGTGAATACATGCATCGAGTTTATCTCATCTTCCTTAAGATAATAAAGAATTCAGAAATAAATAAAAAGTCGAAGCTGATAAATACAAAGCAGTGTATGTGAGGGCAGGAATCTCTTATGGACTCTGAATCAGTATAATCAGACAGGAATAATATCTCTGTGGGGAATTTCATGGCCATATCACCTCAATTCAGATAAAAAAAAACAGATACAATATCAGGGGTTGTTAGGAGCAGAACACAAAAGAAAGTATAATATCTTGTGCTGCTGTGTGAACTTAAAACGTTTTCTCGTCTAAAAATAAAAGACATAAATCTGGTCTTCCTATTTCCTGCTAAATGAGCTAGAAGACAGGACATGGAAAAGGTCACAGAGAAGTTATCAAAGACCTCGGACAACTTCCATATGCAGAGATATTAAATAAGCTGGAATTACTCAACATGAAAAAAAATGATGATTGAAGGAATACATGCTAGATGTTTATATAATGACAAGTGGCATGAAAAATATTAATATGGATTGACTTTTGCTATTTCTTGCAGTGAAAGAAGATGATGCATAACAATTTAATAAAAAAAAAAAGAGAGTAGCCTGCAGCTTCAGAGGGAAGTACTTTCTTCTCTAACTCAGGTTAACCATGGGAATTCATTGCTGCAGGATGATGGGCAAAAACACAAATTCAGAGATGACTTGGCAAATTCATAGACAGTTCATCAAGGGTATTACACACAAATTGTTGATATAGCCTCTGGCTTAATAAATCTTAAGCTGTAGATTGGTAGATGCAATGATGATGTATGAAGGGAGTGTATCACTGTGTGCTTCTCTGATTCTTATCTCTTCCCCTAAGCTTCTTAATAAACTAAGTAGATTTTTGGCCCAGTAGCAATGTTTTCTCAAGTTGCTATCATGTTCTTCAGAGGAAAAAAAAAACCAGCAGCATTCAAGTTACTGACAATGTTGGACAAAGAGACAAACACAGGCTTCAGTCCTTTCTAGGTGAGTGCCCTCTGTCTAAAACTATAAATGCTCCAACTCACCTCTTCTTTCAGGGTGTAAATGGCTGTATGGGCATATTTCCTTCCCTTTTTTTTTTTTTAATAAATGACCAAGTTCCTTTTTTTCTAATGCTTGAATGGAAAGCTCTTGGTTTTAAAACAAAACCATTGTTACCGGTCCACGACACTACTTTGCAGAGCTAAAGCATTATCAGCTAAACAACTGAAAAAAGAGGTTAATACTGCTCATTTACATCCCTGAATGGTTAACATAATACAGATGTAGTAAGAAGGCATAATTATGTTGTACCAGCACTGTCATCCCACATACATAATATCTTATGAAAAAGTTTCTCCCATCCCATCACCCCTTTAATGTGTGTGGGAAAATAAACAGCAAAGGTAAACAAAGTCAGGAAGTAAAATGGCTTGTTCAAACTCCTTTAAATCCTGCAGGCCAATCCATAAGTATTACTGGGGCTTACAATTGTACAATATCTTAAAAGAAGATAAAATTACCACTTGTCTACACAGCCTTTCCTGCCAAGGCAAAATGTTTTGCCCTGCTGTCTGCCTTTGTTTCACAGTCAGTATAAACAGTTCCCCCACTGGTAAGTATTCTAACCCTGTGGTGTTTATACTTTTCTTGGCCTGAATTATTTATCATTTCTTTCTCTACAACACATAAAAGAAAAAATGGGTAATGGAAGGGGGCCAGTAATGTTGCTGAAGCTCAAAGTACCCCTTGAAAACGCTAAAGCAACATAGATATTTTCCATTTGATACACTGTCGAACTTTTCTGAAGGTATTTAATAAAGTGTTTCTGTTCATGCCCTCTCTCTTTTTACCATACATTAACTGACTTTTAAAAAAAGAAATATCCATCTGTAATTCCACCTAAGCATCTTTAGTGGGCATTTCCTCATCCAGGTTCCTAATCCTTTGCTTTTCAGTATACTACTTTTGCCTTTTTATAGCCTTCTCTCTTCTCTGAATTACGAACAGGTTAAGAGCGCTCTCTGGTTGCCTTCCTCCTTTTAAATGTCTTTTTGAGCAACTTGAATCACTCCTAATATTACCGCAAGTCACTTTTAATTCAGAAGAATATTTTTAATTTAGACTGAACAAATCACTTGACAAGAGTGCATTTCCCCTCCCTTTTTCTTTTTAAAGGTTTAATGTATGTGAAAATTTCAAATGCACTTGCAGTAACATGTGCATAGTTGTCTAACTTATTGACTACTACTGATGTAACAACTACACAGATCTGTTTGCTTCTCCACACTTTAATTATACTCATATAAATCATACGATCTTATTTGATTAGGACACTGTGGAAAAGCCACTCCAAATGTTATTGTATTTATGCATTTAAATATCCTGAACTGAAACACAGAATCGTAGAATCACAGAATACCAGGCTGGAAGGGACATCTTGTCCAACTTTTCTTGGGAAAAGCACAGTCTAAGCAAGGTGGTCCAGATGACTCTTTTGATCCAAGGATCAATATTGGGCCCTACACTGAACTGAACTGGACATTCAGTTTAAGAAAGATATTTTATTTACTTTCCTTAACCTTTTTTTTTCTTTTTTTTTTAGATTCACTCCTCTTCCATACCAAGTCCAACTATTTTTTTTCTTAACAATCCAAAGATGAGATGTACTGTTTTGTTTTTTTTTTTTTCCTATTCAGAGCTATTACATTAAGACCTATCATTCTGATATCTGTTTATCTCCTCTACCATGACAAGATAATGTGGGCTTGAGGGAACATACTAGTATCTCTTATCAGTCCTCTTCTGGTATAACAACTCCTCTAAGGGCATGTTCATAAAACAAAGCTACCAAAGGAACAAAAAAACACCCAGGACAATGGTGTTTATCGCAGGAATCATTCCATATCACATTTCCCTATAGGCACAAAGATTTTTGCAGCGTAGTGTAATCCACTTGCAAAACAGACTGAGGATGCAGTTTCACATTAGAGCTAAGCACACGTAAAATCGTCATGGGGAATGAACTACCACCAGGGCTTCCCATCTTTTCCAGACCAGTGGTTCTACTGTTAGAAAACTATCATGACATGAAAATACTCACTTGAGTGTCTCATTTTTGTTAGTTTATCTCCCCAGTTAGCTCACTGCAGAGAGGAACAAATGTGGTTCTGGTGGAAAAGAAGCAGGAATAACACATTGCTGTGAGTGGCAGAGGGAAAAGAAGCAGGATCGTGCCTTTTGGTGCATCAGCTGTGACATCAGACACTGACGCACATACACAGCCTGTGCCCATGCCTACCTATATATTTCAGGACAGATCCAACAAATAAATAAATAATTGGTGTATGAACCTGTTCATGAGGCACAGAAGCAGACAAAAACAGAACATGCAAAGAATTCCTTCACAGATTAGGAAGCTTCATTAAATTTGGCAGTATGGAGATGCATTTTCCAGAAGTCAGGTGGAAAACAGCCAAAATGGATTGACAGGCTTCAGTTCCTTAGAGAGCATAAGTCCCTCTGGAATGTGTCCTTTATGCCCCAATGTTGTAAGTCAAAACAGGATTCTTGCCATCGCTTCAGTGATGTCACTTCTCAGTCACCTAAAATTCCAGAATTCCATGAAATTTTAAATCCCTCCCCAGGAATACCATGAGATCTGCTAAGCAGGTGACAAACCCCAGCAAATATCAATAAAGAAACTTCAGGTGCCAAACCCCTGAAAGTCAGCAGAGCTGAAAGTGCAGGAAACACAAGGACACTGAACTGACACCCACAAGAAACAGACTGCAGGTACCTGGTCCATTAATTTCTGTTAATTGCCTGAGAGCTCAGCTTAGTTTCATTTGCTTCCAACTGGCACCTGCTTAGTCAGTTGGCCAGAAGGCTGTCTTCTTGCTGAAATATAGTTTGTCTTAATTATCAGAAATCCTAATGGTGCAAATGTCTTAGGGGGCAGTCTCCTTAATAAGATGACTGTTTGCACGTAGCATGTACTGTTTGGGACACACTTCCCCGCCCTTGTCCCCTTTTTAATGTAAGCAATAGTAGCTGTATAAAATATTCAGCTTCAAATCAAAAACATTCTCCTCCTTTCATTACACATTTTTAACAAACTTTGTTCCAGCCTAGGAGCACTGACATACCATTAAATTTTTATTTGGGGCTTAATTTTTTTTTCTTCATAAAAGGCAACAAAAATTAGCCCCCCAAATCCCATGAATTAAACCACTTTTATCTGTCTACAACTCCAGAAAGTTGCCTGGTGAACTTCTTGAAACAGCTTGGCCTGAATAAAAAGCCAACTTGTATCCTCCCAATCAATTCTTTAACCTCTTTAATATTGTTCAAAGAATAGGCTCAAATTACTTCTGAAACAACTGGAAGTACACCAGGAAGATCACTTTGCTTCTAATTGGGAAAATGTCACTGATAAAGAGGGTAATTCGGAGGGAAAAGAGGTGTCACTAGGGCACAATACTTTCTATTGCTAAGTCCACATACTTAGTGGTCAAGTATTGGAGGTGTTCCCAAGGAAAAAAAAAAATAATGAAATATTTCTTTAGGTGGCCATGTTTAATGAAAAATGCAAGAGGAAGGTCAAACAAATTCCTGAAAAGGCATTAAGAAATAGCTGAAGGTAAAGAAAGTAAGTAGTGGAAAGAAAAAATGAGAAGGTGGAGGCAGGTTCTCACATAAACCAGACAAATCTCAGGAAAGAAATTTGAAAGCCTCAACTCAAAATATATACTCAATACATACACACTCTTAAACATGTTTGCAGCCAGCCAGAAAGTTAGCATAGTCCAATCTTTTTCTTGACGTCTCCAATTATAATTGCCTTTACAAAATCTTTTAGAAAAGGAGTTACTCTTTGTAGTAAAATAAGACTTTTTAACCACCTTTCAATTACCTCATTGTCATTTATTGGCACATTCAACTGACAGCATTTTCTCTCCTCCACTGATAAAAGGAGCAACCAGCAAGTACAACAAAATCCATCCACAGGTCCTGAGGGAACTGGTAGATGAAGTCACTGCTTTCCATAGTATTTGAAAAGTCACAGCAGTCTGGTGAAGTTCCCAATGACTGGAAAAGGGGAAACATAACACCTATCTTCAAAAAGGGAAAAAAGGAAGATTTGGTAGATGGATCACTTGATGGAAAAGGAATTGGCTCAATGGCTGCACTCAAAGATTTGCAGTCAACAGCTTGATGTCCAAGAGGAGACCAGTGGCGAGTGGTGTTCCTCAGGGACCAGTATTAGCACTGGTGCTGCTTAGTAGCTTTGCTGGCAACATGGACAGTGGGATCAAATGCACCCTCAGCAAGTTTTCAGATGATGCCAAGCTGTGTGGTGCAGTTGACACACTGGAAAGGATGCCATCCAGAGGGACCTTGACAGGCTTAAGAGGTGGGCCCATGCCAATATCATGAAGTTCAGCAAAGCCAAATGCAAGGTCCTGCACCTGGGTTGGGGTAATCCCAAGCACAAATACAGGCTGGGCAGCGTAGGGATTGAGAGTAGTCCTGAGGAGAAAGACTTGGGAGTGCTAGCTGATGAAAAGCTCAACGTGAACAAACAATTTGTGAATGCAGCCAAGAAAGCCAAACATATGCTGGGATGCATCAAAAGAAGCATGACCAGTAGGTCAATAGTGGTGATTCTACCCCTCTATTCTGCACTCATGAGACCTCACTTGGAAGACTGCCTCCAGCTCTGGAGAACGGGGATGAAGGACACAGATCTGTTGGAGCAGGTTCAGAGGAGGGCCACAAAGATGATCAGGCTGGAACACCTCTCCTGTGAGGACAGGCTGAAAGTGTTGGGGTTGTTCAGCCTGGAGAAAAGAAGGCTTCAGAGAGACCTTACTGCAGCCTTCCCATTATCTGAAGGGGTCCTACAAGACAGATGGGGAGGGACTTTTTACAAAAGCTTGTAGTGATATTACAAGGGGTAATGGGTTCAGTCTGTAGGAGGGTAGATTTAGATTAGATGTATGGAAGAGGTTCTTCACTATGAGGGTGGTGAGACACTGGAACAGGTTGCCCAGGAAAGCTGGCAGGGAGACTTCATCACTGGAGGTGTTCAAGACCAGGTTGGATGGGGCTTTGATTGACCTGGTCTAGTGGGAGGTGTCCCTGCCCATGAAATAGATTGGAAATAGGTGATCTTTAACATTCCTTCTGACCCAAATCCAAGAGGATTGCAGCATGCCATACTTTTGAGAACTAGAAGAGAAAGGTATTAACAGCAACCTTTGAGCATGTCACATTACTTCTTAACTTGCACTGCTGCCCTTCAGCAAGGAGTCAAGAGGTATGTGAAAACCAGTAAAGAAATTCCCTCCCTTCCAGAATCAGGTAAGAAAGGTGCATATCCTTAATGCTGCATTGATGTGATGCCAACCAAAAATTAGTAGCAAAGCTGATTCAGTTGTACTTTCTTGGGTAGGAGCACAAGCCAAATGACCTGGTTTAAGAGGATGACAAGTGGGACTTAGGAGGCAGCTGTCAACGAGTTTACAGAGTCATCACAGGAGCAAGGTTTGAGTCCCTTCCTTGAAATAACAGGCTAAAGCACATAGGAACAATAGGAAGAAAATTGCAGAATATTGATAGCAAGTTTGCAGCAAGGTTTTTTCCTCACAGTTGTCTACTTTGGCAGCTTCTTGGAACATACACCATATTTCACCTAAGTAAAAGCAAAATGGAGAAAAGCATCACAGACAAGGACTCTGGCTTATCCACTATCAAAAACCCAAGCTCCATTGATTTTACAGAAGCTCTTTTAACTTGTTCAAGAGGTGAGGAGTAGCTTCAGTCACTATTATACTTGGAAAAATTGTGCTGTCTTCCCTCACTCTTTTGTCTTCAGATACTGCTGAGATCAGAATAATTTGGTTTAAGGTCATAGGAGACTGATCTGCAGAGTTGCTGCTTTTTCTTCTCCCTATATTCTGAACTCATGCCCTTCCTCTTGCCCTGTGGCAGGGGTGGACTACACTAGAAAGGGGTAAAAAGACACAGAAATATTAGCTGAAGTTTCTGGCTCGCTTTCAAGAGGAAAACTATACCGTAAGATGACCCAAGCCTTCAGCTATGGGAACATATGAGATTTATTCTCCTCTTCAGTCCACTAAGGTGACCAACTGTTATGCTGCATACATTCAAAGCAAGAACTGTGTCACAATCTCAAATAGTAAACAAAAAAAACCCCACCTTGCAACTGTATGCTGGAAGTATGTGGCTGCCAATATGACACAGTGCTTCATACACTGCCAGACAGCTGCTCCTTTCTATCTCAAATAAAGGGGAAAATATTCCCATGGCTGGTGATGTAAACCGTAGATCACAAGCTTGATCATCTTGAGCATATCTTGTTTTCTCTAGGACAGGCAAACCATTTAGTCCAAAAGAAGTGGAAAGTCAAAGAACAAATCATTAGTCAAGACATTTTTAACTGCTGTCAACACATTTCAAACTCAGAATGAAGTTCAAAGCGAGCATTAAAAATCATGAGACTGCAATCTCAATTCTTAAGCCAAAAAAAGCATGTGGTTTACTCCTATCTCCCTTTGAAAACAGTACCCTTTTACATCTCCAGTTGTTAAAAAAACACAACTTATGTTACCATGAGGATGTCAACACAAGAATAAAACTCAGATTTTTCACAAACTGTGACCTGCAACTCCACATTAAAAAAAAAAAAAAATGTATATATTTAATCCTTATTAGATAGTGAAATAAACAAGATAATCAAAATAGTACACCTGTTTTGATTTTCTCAGGAAATCAGTAAGCTAGTCTATAGACAGCTTTACAAAAAAACATGAACAGCATTGAAACTTCGTAGAATTCTTCCCTGTGTCCAGAAACAGGTACAGTTCCATATGGCTTATTTGATATACCGCAAAACAGACAAGGAGCAAAAAGCTCATATAAATACTCATGAGTATTACTCATAAATACTTCTTTGGCACTGCACAATACACTACAATTTTTAAAAGCTAAACAGCTAAGAAAAAGGGACACGGAATAACTACACAAAAGGTTACAAATGAAGTTCTGGGAACAAAGCAGTGTTTAAAAAAAATCAACCAAACAATGCCAACAAAACACACAACATTTAGGGAACGGCTAAAAATTCAATTTACAGTCCCAACACAACAGTGCCATCCTTCCTCTTTGAGGAGGAAGAGCACAAACTCTGCCATTAGCATCGTGCACGCACCTGGGGAACAGGGGAGAAAAAACACATTCATTTTCTTTATAACACTCCTTAAATCTTCTCCAAGACACGCCTGTTTGCAGTTCTGTATCAGTCTCAGTGATAAGCTTTCTAGCAAACCAGCACATCCAAATTCAACACTGCATCTCAGCAGGAAGAAATCTTCCTTTCTTCATGTCGCTAAGCTTCCCCTCTTTCTTCAAGAGAGGCAGGTATGTTTTCTCATCCGTTTCTATATAGTCCTGCAAATATACTATCTTCCAGCAGTTAACACTGCAGGATTATCTTGCAATTTGAATTATTAAGCAGAAAAATATTTAAAACTCTTTAGGACAGAAAAAAACCCTTCTATTCAAACTATTCTGAATAAACTTTTTGTAATCTTTTTAAATTATCCTCAAATAACTCCCCAACCAAGATGATAAAAGGTCACTAGTATATTGCAAAGCATATTTTAATGAGATAAATTCCATTATAATTGCAACAACTATTCCAGCCACAATTTAGACATAGAATCCAATTATCCATTTCATTTTCATTTACACCTCATGGGCTAGATCATTTATCATGTTTCATGATAATGATCAGAAGGCACATGGAAAGTGATTTCTGGAGGTAACAAATTACCTACCATATTAGCATAGCTTACAAGATCCTGTCAACAAGTACTATGCATAAATATGAGGTAATTAAATTTACAATGTGCAGGAACATTTGATATGCTACTTGCTTTTCTAGCAGCTGCCAAAAAATCTGGGTTACTAAATTCAACATACCAGTTTATTTGCTTAAGTACAGTAATTTAGCTCTTCATAACACATCAGGAATCATTATGCCGCCAGAACACCAACAGGTAGACAACATGCAGTGGGCTTAAGATCTGGAGAAAAATCTCTCATCATTTGGTATTATTGCTTCTTGCCACCAAACCATCCATCATGTCTCTGAGACAGCTTGGAATGATAGCGCTGGACCCTCACGTTACTGCTCCTTGAACTCTGTCTCATCCATCTTTTGCATCATTCCCCATTTGCAGCTAGGTATCATCTCCCTGCTGCAAACCTGAGTATGAACCTGTAATGCCTTTAACCTCCAGTGCCACTCTAATAGTAATTGATTTCTTTTTATTGCAGAAGCAGTGTCCTGTAAAGACTACGTATGGCTGCTCAGGCTGGGAGACAGTCAGGACAGCGCTACAGTGGAAGCATCTACTACCTTTAGGAATATGTCCCATTTCCAAGGAAATATTGCTGTATTTCCACAGCTAGCTATTTTATAATGCAAGTATATTTCTCAATATATAAAATTGGAATAGGAATATATATGCACTTTTTGTTCCTGCAGTTCACCTACAATTTCATAGCAAGATTCACTCAAACGCAGCTGAAAATTAATGTCAGGGGTGGCTTCACTTTGTATTTTTGTTAAGGGATTCTGTATTAGAACACCATTAGGTTTTTAAATACACACTAAAGCACACAGGTGCACCTGCATTCAAAAAAGGAACTTAGATTAACTTTACATTGATCATGGCAAGACTTCACTAGCATGACGACTTGTATACCATAAACCACCCAAGACTAAGCGTTTTAATTTGGCTTCATCTGAATGCTGTTATAAAAGTTTAATAAATCAAAATGATCAAAATGCCCCCATTGGCAGGTTGGGGTTCAGTTTCCAATTCAAATTCTCTTTAATATATGGCTTCTCTGACATCCTGCATTTTCTGCCATCTATGTTGAATTCCAAATGCACTCCTTTTCATCATTACCATGCATCTACTCATCGGCACACTTTTTAACAACCCTGCACAATATACAAAGATGTCAAACCTACAGGGTTTTTCTCCTCCCCCAAACTGGAAAATGATGGCAGGTAAGGGAACTTTGTCTACCCTTAACTAAATATTTTCTTAACCTCCCTGCTAACATCAGTGGCATTCAAACTGAGACAGACCATGCTGAACTGCACTATTCTCAAACGAAACATTTGATTTAAAGCAATGTAGAGACAAATGAGATACTGAAAGGGAAATTATCCAAGTGAAATACAGCACTGATGGAGTGGGGCAGTCTGGAGACATCTCTAATTAAGATGAGAAAAATCACATTACTGCAAACAATCATCATGTCTTTGTATTTGGATAAAACACACATATCAGAAACAAAGAAACCTCCTTATTTCCTCCCTGAAGTGACACCCGCCAAGAGCTTTTTCTTTGGCTCTTTCTTTCCTCCATACTGCCTCCCATCATCTAAAGGCAAACAGGGATCCCACTACTCAAAGTAATTACATCTTAATTTCCCAAATTATTTATTTGCTGTTCGGATTCACCTATGTACTTTCTGAATAAGGAGGCACACAAGAAAATGACAGAGGTATAGGACAACACCTAAGTGGTGAGACCATGTTCATGGAATCAATCATTAATGCCACATCTGTTACATCAGTTGTAACACAGTTTTGAACCAGGCTGTGTGAAGCTTCATCATATCTTGGCTTTGATGAATTAGGCAGAGCAAGCAATACTCAGCTTACACTGCCTGTAAGAGGACTGATAATACCTGCTCTGCCACAGACGCAGAAGACCCCAGAGGAATCTTACCTAAAGCCAGCACTAAGCTTGCTGGCACAGAGCTAACCCCTTTACAACTTTGAGCCGCCTGGCTCAAAGTTCCTTAAGATAAAAATATTTAGCAGTTACACAAAACTCTGCTGAGGTTATAAATCTGTGCTTTGATACAAGAGGTTATACATTATCCATTCCTACCTGTGAGTAATAACAGGATTGAGTTTGACTGTTTAGGAGAGGATGTAATAAAAATAAAGTTTAAAAAAAAAGACACCTCATATCAGCTCAATCACTTTACAGGGTCACTTGTTCTTAGACATAGCCATTCATTTTGTTGGTATCTGATAAGCTCTTTAGACAGGCATTGTGGCTTCACACATAGAACAAACAGCATACTTTCAAGAAGCAAGGTAAGATGAGCAGCATTTCCTCTCTGCCTCTGTACTGTGTTCCTCTGCTCTGCACTCACTCAGCTCCTCCCTGACTGACAAACTAACACCAAGGTACAAGCTGAGAGGGTATTGCCTCCTCCTTAGAAAACACCTGATCCGCAGCCCCCTGCGAAGGTAGAATCCTATGCCAGCAAGGGACACCTCTACATTTGCTCGTCTCTTATACTCCACCCCAAATACTGAGCCTAGACACCAGGAGGAAACAGGGTTACAGGATTTTGGGTTTTGCTCTGATCCAGGTCAGTCACTTTAAAGTTCAGGGAATGGAGTAAGGAGATGTATATCGGGACTGCAAAGGCCAGCGTCTGCCTAACGACAACAGTAATTTACACTGTATCAAGCAATACACAACTTATGTTTTATGAGACGAAAGCAAAATGTTTGCTTTACCTTACACATTTCAGATCTTCCCGAAGAACAAGTCACAGAATTGCAATAAATGAACAGTTCACATTAAAAAGAGTTCAAGAGGATTATACAGAGATATAAACACTCTCCACCAAAACTAGGCCAACACTGCAGTGAAGCAACAGGCTAAGCAGCATCCATTACACCAAACAGGACATTAATCTTTGTCAAGAATACGAGGTTTTAGTGACAGTACCACACAATCTTTAAAAAGTCATATACACATGAAAAAGATTTCAAAACAAAAGCACTTTGCTCCTCCGTTGACAAGAAGTAAACAATCAAACTGAATGCTACAAAGCACTGTACCATTTCATACTTAACATGTCTGAATGATGGGGCAGAGTGTACCCTCAGCAAGTTTGCTGATGACAGCAAACTGGGAGGAGTGGCTGATAATGCCAGAGGGTCATGTTGCCATCCAGAGGGATCTCAACAGGCTGGAGAAATGGCTTGTCAACACCCTCAAAATTCAGCAGGGATAAATGCAAAGTCCTGCACCTGGGGAGGAACAATGTTCAGGCACCACCGTACGCTGGGGGCCGCCCAGCTGGAAAGCAGCTGGGCAGAAAAGGACCTGGGTGCCCTGGTGGACATGAAGTTGAATGTGAGCCAGAAATGTGCCTTTGTGGCAAAAAAAATTTAAAATAAAAAATTAAAAAGGCTAAAGGTACCCTGGGCTGCATTAGACAAAGTATTACCAGCAGGTCAAAGGAGGTGATCCTTCCCCTCTACTCACTACACCTGGAGTTCTAGGCCCAGTTCTGGAATCCTCATTACAAAAGAGACATGGATGTACTGAGGCAGTAAAGTGAAGGGCCACTAAGATGATGAAGGGAAGGGAATGGAACATCCTTATACGATGAAAGGCTGAGAGAGTTGGGACTGGTCAGTCTGGAAAAGAGGAGACTCAGGGGGATCTCACCAATGTGTATAAAGACCTGAAGGGAAGATGAATACAGGACAGAGAAAGGCTCTTCCAGTGGTGCCCAGCAGTAGAATCAGAAGCATACTGAAACATTTGAAGGCTGCTGAAAACTGGGAAATGCTTTTTTCACCCTGAGTGCGATTGACCACAAATTGCCCAGGGAGGTTGTGGGGTTTCCATCCTTGAAGATATTCAAAAAGCATCTGGATGCTGTCCTGGGCCACTGGCCTTAGATGATTCTGCTTGAGGGACAGAGGTGAGGGGGCTTCGACCAGATGACCTCCAGAGGTCAATCATTCTCCAATGCTATCATTTCTAATGTAACCCTGCACAGCCGAGATTGATCAGAAGAGGTCAATGAAGTTAAGCCCACTCCAAACATACTGCATTTCTGTTACCTCCTGCAAACCTAGGTCTCTTTGGCTTCTTTTAGAAATGCAGTCAAAACTATTTTCTCCTACTTCTCCAGGAAAAGGTACTTTCCTCTGCTTTCTTATGGAAATGAGAAATTAATTACATAAACCAGAGAAAAATGTTGTCTCAGCAAAGGAGATGACCACAGTTATTTGCACAGAAGTGTTGCCTGAGAAGAAAGTGAGGCTGCTACTCTTTCTGGTATAGCAGATATATGAAGAGCTCAGGATTCCTATTTGGCTCAACTTATTAATTATGAACATATAGACTTACTGGGATATTTTCCTATATTCTTGTTTCTTTTTTCTTACATAAAGGAGGCAGGATTTGACTTGAGTTCAGCAGCCTCTCTTTACCTGCTGTAAGAAACAGGATTGCAAAATAGGAAGATTCCTCTGTTAAATCTGCTTAAAGAAGATAAGATCTTAATATGGTAGAGAAGTTAAAAGCAGAGGATGCCACAAAAAGATCCAGTTAATTGGACTTTGGACTCTCTGAAAGATGCTTACACCTAAATATACACCCAAAATATAACTTGTGTTTCATTAGTAAGTTTTAGAAAAACGTCACAAAATCATTTCATTATTTTTCCAACTGCTGCAAAATCATTAAGACATAGTCATCTGCTTTTCCTACAGGGATACAGCCATGACAGAACTAGGCTTCAACTAATGGGAAAACGTGGAATATAAAGTAGTTTTGAAGGTGGGATAAGGGCCCAAATGACTTAGAGTATTAATATTTGTAGTTCAGGAATGCATCTTATGAACCAAGCATAGCAGCCACATGGGTCTTCCAACTCACGACTGAAATGTTTGCATACTCCTAGAGAAACCTGGCCACAGTGCAAAGGGGCACTTAGCCAAGATAACAATGTGAAGTCTGCAGATTTCAACAATTTGGAATGTGGAATCTCTCTCACCAGTTTCCCTCCTGCTCCAAAATTCAGTGATTCAGAAGAAGACATACCTAAAGGCTCAGCTCAAGACTCTTTGTTCAAAGATATCACCACTGTCTCCTGAAGTCTGAATTTCTGAACATGCAACAAAGTATCACTAATAACTTGATTTGTCTAGCATTTATGATGGTGGCTGATAACACCATAGGTGCAAAAAAATAAAATCCAATATTCATCAAACATAAAACTTAATACTGAAGGACAGAGATATGGGTAATTTTGCAAAATTGTTACAAAAGGAGTTGGCCTGTTTGCAAGCATAGAGTGCATCTTCAGACTACCTTAAGCATTTACTTCTATCTGCCATCTAGTACTCTCCTTAGCATATTTTTAAGTCTGCTATTATACTGAACAAGTAAACCAGGTAGCAAAATTGAGGACACGCATCTGGAGCAAGTCCAGAGATTTTACCTGTTTTCCAGGCAAAACAAGTACGGGTGAAATGTGGAAAGTGAATTTCAGTCCACATGCTTCTCAAATGGAAATACATGAGAGTTTTCTTGTAATAAAAAAAAAAGTAATGCTCCTATGAGAAGTACTTGCTTCCTAAAGGGATTTCAAGACGATACTGGCAAAAATATCACTGCTGGACTTACATCATAACTGATTCTGATGGTAAACTAAGCTGGTAAGAGAAACAAAGAACAACATCAGCACAAAACCCACCAAAACTTAAATTTAATGACATAGAGGAGAGACTGATTGCCACATAAAAGCAAATACAAGAAACAAAATAACCTCTTCCATATTAACAAACTCATACAAACGGGTGAGTTTACCAGAACTTGTGATTTCTGAAAGAAAAGTCAGAAGACAGAGAAAAATCTGTGGGGGAAAAACTGCCTTTTTCTTTTTTGCTGCCAACTTGGATTTACCTAGGACATGAAGACTATATTGGAACTATAAATCAAGGTGTAGGCCTCCCCCTTGCTTTCACCCCACCACAGAAGAGCTATTTGGGTTGGATGAAGAAACGTTAAAAACTACATTCACTTAGTAAAAGCATTAAAAAATTGTTGTAATTTATGACACAAATAAAACTTAGAAACTTATCAGTAGAACCAGACATATGGTACAGCTATTAACTGCAATGTTTATTAATAATCTGTGGATTGATACATTTAGAGTTTTTTTTCTCCTTATTTTTCTTCCCTGTCGTTAACACTAACCTACATTTTCTTCCAACTAATCTATATAAGATCCACTAGATAGAATGCACATTTCCTGTTGATTTTGCAGTCTTTAATAGCATAACATTAATTTTTTTACAATTAGTCTGTTAGCAACGTGTAGCTTCTTTAAAGGAAACCAAACTTTTTTTTTGATAGTAAGAGCAACAAACTGCTGTTTTATGAAAATAAAAGAAATTAAAGACTTATTCATACGGATCTTCCAGGTACACTGCAGGCAAAGTAGTACACTGCAGCCAAAGTAAAAGATTTTATTCATGGGGCCTGCAGGACTGCCTAAATGGAAAACATTCCAAACGGGGACAAACTAAATTTGGACTATTTTGCAAAGTTTTGCTAACAAGCCACGTAACAAGACAACATCATCTTCACCTCCTCCTGACAGCCAGGTTTTAACATGCCAGGTTAGCCAAGACACTGATCACCGCTGCTGTGATGAAAACTACCTCATTTCTTGATGTACAAAATCACTTTTTGATAAATATTGCCAACTTCAGACAAATATTCCAGTAGTTTTTTAAGAACTCTGAATAACAACATGGTACAAGAATTAAGTACAAGTCAACGTTCTTTACTGATTGAAGATAAGCAGATTTGGCACTACGACTTGGAAAGTCTACACAGTTGTATGTATCAAATATACAGATGAATCAAAACACAGGTGACATCTTTGGGTAAGCTCTACAGTTGTCCAAATTTTTTAACATGGAATTTCTACAATTCTGTGTTAAGTAACAAAATAAGCAGAAATACTTTCAGAGTATGATATACTTGTTCTCAAAATTAAGAAAGAAATAAGTGAAAAGGAAACTGTCCATATCTTCTTATTCACTCCTGCTTCCATATCACAGCTACTGTTCCCCCAGCATCAAGTCCTCAAGAAATCATCTTCCCAGAAATTGCCAATTTACTGGCCACCAAAGCAAAATATAAACAGATCATTAATCAGATGGACCTAATCAGGAGGATAAGTTAGCTAACAGTAATGACAGTACCAAGCTTCCTATAAAAGGAAGAGGAAAGTGAGAGCTCCTTCTACACATACCCAAGAATGAAAGCAATGTCATAGAAACCACACAAAATAATCAATACAATGCAGCCACCGGGCTGGTAACTGAAGACAAGCTCTGAGCAAAGGTGAGATGTCAAATCACAGACTGGAACTACTTCTGGTAAAATGTCATAACTGAATTACAAATCCTATCCTAGTCAGATTTTTCTTCAAAAAATTTATCAGAGTAATTAAGTTATCCCTTTCAAGGTCTTTAAACGTATACCATCATGGTAACTACCTTTGTAATGAAGTTCAGAACTCCACTGAAATGAGCTCTTCTGTTAAAGCTCAAAATGAGAGAATAACATTTCAATGTGATGTACATTATATAAATGGAAATTTTCATTACCAAGACTAACTTATGGATTGCTGATCAAAGAAGTATCAGATGTTTCTACACCTCTATTACAGTAAAGCATGTCTGTACAGACATGGAATATGCAAGGATCTTGTCCACATACCTAAACACCCAGGTTTTGAGTTACTGGACAACAACTCCTGTTCCTCATTCCTTGCTCTCTAATAACCAGTGTTGTCAATAAAGCTTGGCTTCTACAAACTGAAGACCTTATCATTACTCAAAACGATCTGGAAGCAATACTAAAGCCATGACAAAGTAAATTGTGTTTCATTGTTTTTTTCCCCTCCTCTGGCTGTGAGAACACACAGATCAATACTCTTCAGCATGAGAATTCTGCAGTGAAATTTTCATTTGTTACAAACAGCAACAAAAGGGCCCCAAGCATGCCCTGTCACTTCCAGTTTAGAAGGAAAGGCACTAATAAACTCTTCCCCCTGGGTCATCTTTGACAATGGGCAATACGATGCCAGCTCTTATTAAAGGCAATTCGTATCAGTGGCCCAAAAATTTCCTTTAAAATTATCATCTTTTGTATCCATGTAGCAGGATGTCAGCTTTAAAGTGCCACTGAGATATAGGACCTGTCATTATGGTTAATTTTCAGTACAGTTTTAACACCAGGGTAGCTGATCCCTAAGGGTATGCTTTTTTGGCTAACAAGATTTATTTAGTGGTTATCCAGACAAACAAGAAAATATATTACTGTATATTGCTTTTCAAATATAACAGCAACCAATAAATCCTGCTATAAAACATAAATCTTTGCTCATACCATGATGTCAAATGGATGAAAACGTTTTAAGAAGATTAATATTTTTCTTTTCTTTTTTTTTTTAATTATATATATCTGTGTGCATATATACACACATACATATAGTTTTTTAAAGAAGTTAAAATTCTTGGGCTTCCAATCCAAAAAGCACACAAAAAGCAAAATTAACCTTAAAATATAAAATCTTTATAGCTGTTGTATATATGGCTAGATATCAAGTATATGTTTCAATACCATAATGATGGTATTCTCTATCAAATGACCTAAGCTTCTAAGCAGGACAATATGCCGCACTTAAAAATACAGTATTATGAAGCTTGACCTGACCATCTCAGTTTTTGAGAGAAATAGTTTTACACACCATTTCGTTGTGCTATTATACCAGGGGAAATTTTCACAAACAAACAAATAAACAAAAATGAAACAAAAACAACAAAACAAACAAACAAACAAACAAAAAAAAAAAAACACAAAAAAAACCCACAACAAACCAAACAGAAAAGTGGAAAAATACATTGATTTGTCCTGCTTTTCAAACAACAAAAGAAGTCTGTTTTCATGCTGCAAAAGGACTAATTTCATTTTACTAGGATGAAAACTGTCTTGCACTTTGCTAGACAAAAGATACATACCTAATGGAATAAAAAAAGCTGTTAACATATTGTCTAAATCCTTGTATGGTCAGCAAATCCCATTTTTATTGATGTTATACAGAAGGCACGAAACCTAGTCAACCTCAATCAACTGGGCTCTCAGGGAAAAGACCTCTGCCAGCAAATGCCAGATACCAAACAGCATTTGAGCTCTTTGAGAGCATTTGTTATGCTACTTTTATTTTATACAAGCGTATAAAATAAAGTCAGCTTTCCCAGTTGCTGACTCCCAGGTGCCCACTGACCAAACAGCCCATTACTGGACCAACGAGTCAAGCAAGAGCCCGTTGCCCACATGACCCCTGCACTTACCCGGCCAGAACGGCCTCCCCACCAGGCAGCAGCACCACAGGACAGATTTGTCTAAATCACTTCTTTTTCTCAGCTAAAAAAACATTAAGCCTCATCACAAGTAAGAGTGAAATGGGCAACTCTGATGATGATGCAATTAGGCATGGAGAGGCTTAACAGCTTTTCCCTGGCCAAACAGCAACTGACTTTTGGAACTGAAAACAAAACTGCTATATTCAACCATATCCTCTGCCCATCAAGATTACATGCTTCCAGAACACAAAATGCATAAGTAAAACAATATCACCAACAACAATTGCCACACATAAGCTACGGTTGCACCCCTGCAGGTTTCTGAATCGAGTGCACCAAGGAGAAAGTATTTGGAGTTGAAAAAGCAAGGTTTTCTTTTTCTTCCTCCTACTTCAGGGGTTGGAAACCATCACAGAACATTTCCATAATGCTCCCAGTCCTTGGGAAAGTGAAAGTTTACAACTATTTTTGTATATCTGTCTCCCAGGTAACAGAACAATGTATTCTTTGCCAGTCTGCTAAAAGCAACAGATTTTAGAAGGGAATCTTAAGTAGAATGGAATCTCTCTTATAAGTATTTATGAAAAGTTAAACCGTTTTCACCTTAAATTCAACAAATAGCATTCACAGAAAAGCACACAGACATGTCACACACATTGCAGGATCAGGGTCGATTGAATGCATCAGAATACAGATGCATTCAATCGACAGCAACTGTAAGAAGTTTTCCAAACCCATCTTTCATTTTTTGACAATTTCAGAAGCTCTGCAGGGCTATCTTTGTATGATGATTTCAGATTAAGGTATCGGTAGGCTAAATAAAAGGTATAAGCAGAAATCAGTGGTATTAAGAGCATTCAGCCTAATAAAATGAAAGCAATTAAAACTTTACCTCGAACAATAAGTTGAGCAAAATTTGACACTCCAGAGCCTCTCTCTGACTGAGTTACACAGCGGTATAAATCCTGGTCGGTTTTCGTCACTTCTTGCAACTTAAAGGTAGCAGCAAATCTTCTGTGATTGATATTTTTAGTCTGAGCAACTGGAATATCTTCCCCATTTCTTCTCTAAAAATAAGAATAACCAAGGCAGAGTTAACTCCTAAGAATACAAAAGACAGTTATCATGATCATCATACAAGGAGTACATTTAAAAAAAAAAAAAAAAATCATTCAGCCTGTGCTACATTTCCATGGTAGAAGAGCTCAGTGTCAAGGTCTCATCAAGAGACAAGCAGTACTCCAAAGTATTTTGCAATCAAGTTTAGGAGAGAAAAGTACCATCAGGCTTTCACCCTGCCACAAAATATGACCATGACATACTCAACTGCTACTGCTTCATAGCTGGAGCCTTCATAGAAGAGCCCAGCAGTAGCAGTTGTACTCCTAAGAAAATTCATTCAACTTTAAATAACATTATAACAGATACATTGTAAGAATTATTTAAACAAACCTGGCATTGAGGAATTTCACAAGTTTTCAACAGCTCTTTTTCAGCAACCAGACAAAGTTGCCTTTTTAATGCTACCGTTTATCTGTTCAAATTCAATACCTTCTAAAATTGTACCCATATTATACTAACCACCATTTATCTACCTAAAGCTAATTGAACTAAAAAGGGGAGGGAAGGAAGCTGCTAAAAGTGGAATAATGTGTATCTCATTTAAAGGAAAGAGCTTAAGGAGTTCCGAAAAAAAAAAAAAATCCTAGCTAGCACAAACCATTGAAAAATTTAATCTGCCTGGAGCTGCAGGGCAGGGTGAGAGGTCAGTAAGGCAGAAACAGTTTGAGCTCTTTTTCCTTATTACCATTCACATTAAATGTTCAACTTTGATTTTAATCGAAAAACAGCCCTTGCACAAAAAGTTAGCAGAAACATGCACCAAGTGAACAAATGATGTCACTGCTCTCTCCCATGGATCAACTGCACATTTTCCCCAACCAGGATAATGTTTCTGATCACTCGGCTTTGCTCAGTCCCCAGAAAGACATCCTCATTCCCTTGTAACTGCACCACCTGCTCTGCTAACTACGTATCAGAACGTGACCTCCACGGACATTTCTAGTTCTAATCAACCCCTGGAATGAGAAACTTCATTGAGGTCTTAAACTCTGAGCTTCCTGTTTAACACAAGAAGTGCTACTGCTGAGCCACAGAAGTTAATAACCTGAAAGCCTGTGGCAAACTACAAAGGGGAGGAAAAGGAGATGAGTTTGTGCTGCATGTATATATCAGCCAGCCTCCTGTCACAGGCAGCAGCACTTCATAATACTCAAACACTTCATATTAGATCTACCCTTTGCGATCTTAGCAGTCTTAGCATGGGTTAGTCGTTCTCTGAACAGTTTTGTAGTAGATTAGCCAAGGGTTCAAACTCACTGAAATAGGTCTTCATTTTAACTAGTAATAGTTTAAAGAGGTTGATCTTTGCTTCTGCCATCTTTTTTGAGGCAGTCAAAGCACCCATCCCTTGTTTCATTGCAAGCCTTGAGTGAAAATGTTCATTTACACTGACTTGCCAGATTTCAGTCACTGGTATTCCACTACAAAGACCACACCATCACCTTTATCAACAGCAGGTTTACTGGTGTGACTCTGCCTCATTTCATGAGGATACCACGCTGTTTTTTCCCCCTCAGTCGCTCCCTTTACCATTACACCAGAAATGCGAAGGAGCTGCCACCCAGGGGCACAGATCAGCCTGCAGTACAGGCCAGAAAGTGCAATGAGATGCAACGGGTGAAAGCAGACCTCCAAAAGAAGAGGGCACATGAGGCACTTCCAAAAGTTACTCTCACTGCTTCTCCCTAAACCAGTCAACAGTACCCACCAAAAGCCTGCTTATTACATGGATGCTGTCTGACAGGGTGTTCTCAGGACAACAACAATGGAGGCTGAGCACTTGGAAACCTGGATCCACCACAGAGCTGCCAAGTCGTCCTGTGGCAAGCATCGACTGCCCCCTCGGCTTTGTCAATGTTTGACTCCTATTAAGAAGAATTAAGGAAGTTTGCTGATGCCTGCAAAGACTCCTACAAATGAAAGGCCATATTGAACTTCAGGGATCAATGAAATTATTAAATTCCAATATCACACAAATGAAGGGTGATGTTAAAGGCTTTACTTCTGTGCTGTTTAAGCTACAGAAAAATTACTTCATAGGATGTGTATTTTCCCCTCTGCTTAGCTGGCTTCTTCTGATATCAAAAGCTAAATATAAAAGCAGGATTTTCAAGCTACTTCTTTCCTCCCCTCAGTTTCAACCCAAGGTTTGAAGTCTCTGGAATGATAAATTAATGTAGAACTTGGATCTAGTACCTTGAAGTAACCAAAATAAACAAACCTCATGGTGCTTTCTTCCTCTCATACTGGTTCGTGCCCTCCCCACAACACATGCCCTCATTGCCACACCACAGCCAGCAAAGGGAAGTCAAGGTCTCCCACTAAACACAAACTTGTCATATAGTTGTTAAGATGACCAAGAAGCATATAATAAAGAGAAGGCATATTTAAAACAAAAACTACATGATATCAGACTTGACAAGTAATCCACGTAATGCAGTCATTCTGCTCTGCGATGAAGGGAAAAATAAGTATTAGCTTTTCCTAAAATGAATTACTCCCTTCAATAAGTCCAGTGCTTTAAATTTGAGTGCCAAGCACTCAATCTGCAGCAGAGAAGCACATCCACACTTGCTACATAAAATAATTTACCCTCCAAAGCTCAGAACTTGCTTACTAAAGCTCGTCTGCTTAACACTTCATGTTAAGAAACTAAGTGAATTGGCCCCTATTTAAAATGAAATATTAATGCACTTTCAAAGCAATTAAAATGAAATATAACAAGCTTTATAGTTCTGCTCCAACAACAAAATCTAGGATTTTCTTTTCTGTTTACAGTAGTGATTTCCTACGACTTTATCTTAGGAGGCTTAGAGTCGTTGCTCAGGTTTCTCTGTATTAGGATATGTTTCTTGGGAATTCAACTGCACAATTACATCTTCAAAGTCTATCTTCGTGTACAGCTTATCCACTAAAATATTTTTCTGTCATTAAAATGATGAAAAGCTCAAACAGAAGGGAGCTCTCACTTAAAAACGAATGTTAAAAGAAAATACTCCGCATTCATTTCAGCTCATATTCCTTACACTAGTAAGCCATTAACCAGTCAGAGTTCAGATGCACTACCATGATCTCTTAATTAAATTCCTCTTTATAATGTCAGGGCATTACTACTGATTTTAAAGGAGAGGAAAAAAGGCAGCAGTGCTCTCTGCTTATTAGAGGGTTCCTGGTACATACTGTTTCAATTTATGTCCTGCTCACACTGAACAGAGCTTCAAAATGCTGCTCAATTAGGTTTTAAAAATTCAATTTAAAATTAATGTGGAGTTATACTAATAGGCAATGGCTGTACCCTGTGCAATTCTTGGTTCCTCCAGTCCCTTGCTGTCTGATTTGATAACCCTGAATTGCTCATTTAAGAGAGGTCACCACCAGGCAGCTCTCCTCCTTTTGTGAGATTAACTGGGCTTCACAAAGAACTATGCTCTGTAAACACTTGATTAAGAGAAATATAAGCATGTGGAAAAATCTCCTTAAACCTGGTATTTCAGGCATTTAAATTTATGACTTTAAATAAACCTCTATGACTTCAAGATTATTTTTTGTTTGATAAGAACATTTTTTTTTTTTTTTCAGGCAGTGAAACGAGATCATGTGTTTTTTAAACAGTCAACAGTGAAGTCTACACAGCTTAAGAAAACAGTTACAGGTAGAATAACAATTAACTTTAAATTTCTTTTTATCTGTCTCATGAAAGAAATCAAGCATTTAAACAAAATGAAATTAAATTTTAGCGGCTCTCCCAGAACATAAATGTTCTGGAACCAGAAGTATCTAAGTCCCATCGCCCTAATTAATTAGTAAAATTTAGGTGCTTTTCTAATAAAAAATTAAAACTTATTTGCATTTCTCTCTCAATTTTTCAGGTTGAAAAGTGGGGGTTTTTGCTTTTTTGTTTAAACAGCAATAAGACAGCAATAAGACTTTTGTTAGTGATGTTCTCTCTAAATTTCCCTGAACTTTTTCTGGAGCAGTGATCTTTATCACCCTGGACAGCTCAACCTTACACATCCCTGGCCCGCCCTTAGTGTAAACACCTTGAAATAAAGTTCACTCCACTGCTAATAATTACAGTCAACTCTCGTTGCCTTCTCAGGCTCTCAGCTGGACGCCAGGATGCCTCCAGAGATCAGACGATGTCAACACTTTGGCTGCAGTGACACATGAGTTACTCCACTGGCCCCCTCCCTTCTCACCTTCACTCCTGCGCTCATGCAGAAAACTGACCTGGAATAATAAAAAGAGAAGCCCTCTTGGAAAACATACTACCCCCCCACCCCCCCGATATTATCATCACCAAATGGATTAGCTCGTGATCGGATTTACTGGGCGGCCACAGGGAGCAGAGGAGAGGGCAGGATCTGTGTGGGGAGCAGGGCACAAGCCAAGTTTGTCTAAGCAACTCAGTCCCAGAAGGTGCAATCAAAACTTCACCAGGCAGCAGAAGGCTGGAAGGATGCCCCCAGCAGCCCAGGGAATCGCACCTCTGATGCCCCAAGGAAAAATTTGTTTGTAAATAACATGCTCCCAAACGTTCACAGTTTTACTTATTGTGTAACAGAAGAAATGTCACTTTTTGCAAAAGGAAAAAGGGACCGTGTACAGTTTGAAAGCTAGCAACAATGTGTGATCTCTGCCAAAAAAATGTTCTCGAAAAATGAAACAACACAAGAGGAATAAACACCACAAATAACTACATTTTTTAAATTTTACTTGCGTGTAGCTGCCTGGTACTTTCCAGCACCCACGGCATAAGCTTTTACAGTATTTAGGACACAATTTCTAAATGGAGAAAAATCTATCTTGCAAAAAGATGTTCTTTAGTAGATATTTTTCTTTTTTTCTTTTACACAAATGTCTCAATATATTTTGGGGACTTATTAAACATACCAGAAACATTTTTTTTTCCTCTCCACTTACAAAAGAGCTGAACAAGTGGGATTTTTTTTTTCCAATTTTATTTACAAATATACGATGTAAGCTTAAGAAATAATTTTTTTTTTTCAAGCACAACGTGAGCTGGAACTATAGCATAAGTAATAGCTTAGATAGCTCTATCTTCTTAGTATACAAGAAGACGAAGTAGCAATTTCTTTTGTTTGATTGATTTTTAAGGGAAAGTATACAGCTAAATATTTTTAATAGCAAACTAATATAACTTGCTTTAATCTAATGGTTTCTTTACAAGTGTGGCAAACCAGATTAAGATTCAACTTTCCAATGAACTATGAATTCATTTATTAGCAGGAAAAGCAACACTGTTTCTCCCATGCAAGCATACGCTGAAGATCTTGAATACATGTGACAAGCCAAGCTTGATGCTGCATATTGCACTGCAGTACAGAAAAATCCATGATTACTTTAAATGTCTTGGTTACACGCACTGCTGTTAGTCAAACTCGTCCACTTTGAAGTAGCTCAATTTCTCTCATGCTGCACTGAACCTCCTACTGAAGAAAGCAACGGTTCTCGTGAAATAATCTAATTGAGAGCCATCTGGCCCTTCAGAGGTGGCAATCCTAATTTATTTTATTATAATAAAATCCACCAGAGGCAAAATAGCAAAATTCATACTACAGCATCCCTGGTCATTCCACTACACAAATAAAAATGACATTCACTTTCTCTAGACATTTTAAAGGCTCTTATTTTGAACCAAATCTATCACAAGCCACAGGAAAAATCTATATTTAAAAATTAAAAAAAAGCAGCTTTTCAGAAAGCTATAATTTTTGAATGCAGTGTTGATTTTAAAAAAAATAAACCATAATTGATAGAAATAAGACATCTAGACACAGCAATTAAAGATCTATATCACCTTGAGCAGTGCATGCTAAACTACAGCATTCATCCTGCAGATCGAAACAAAAAAATCTGATTATTTAGGAGAATATAACAAAGGAAAAAAGTTGGAGAAAAATCCCACTATTTAAGACCAACACCACACAAGACTGTTCCTCAACACTTTTCAGCAGATGACTTTACCGTTTTCTAAAAGCATCCAAGTATACCAGCTGCTCTCATTCTTCTGTAATTCATTAAGTCCCGCAGCTATTTGAGGAAAACTAGTGCCTGGGGTATTAGGCTACCTACTGCATGTCACACTGCTGAGAAGGAGACAACCTGAATACGGGCATTAACAGACAAGACTCACAGGACTCAATGGTCAAGGAATTTATAACAACATATGTTTTTACAAACATCATCTCAATTTCAGGTGTCTCATTTAAGCCATTGACTGGCTGAGGCAACACAACCAGGACTACAAAGAGCAACCAAACTTTCACCACAGCTGGTCTAGCTGTAAGCTAGAAAGCCACAGAAGCAGAAGGCAGCACTCGGTGTCAAGGAGCCACCCCCAGGCACCACCACAGGCACAGGCAGCAGTGGTGTTCCTAGTTAAGACCTTCAAGGATGACAACCCCAAAGGCCTCTAAACTAAATGACTGGTAGCTATACAGGCTGCAGGACTTAGCTAACTGGGGCAGAATTAAATTAAAACCAGGGGGATTACAGCATTTCATGTTGTTGAAACCTAAGATGACTGGGCATCTAGGGAGAACTGCCATATTTATCCAAGGAGCTGATACACTGAGAAGGGAGAGAGGAAGAATGGGTCATTCAGGGTTAAACACCATAGATAGCATCCAAGGTGAATGTTACAGAGTGAAAGGATAGGGCGGAAAAAAAAACAAACTTGTGAAACAAACAAGTTAGAAGAGAATCTCAAACCGTAAGTTATGAATACTGTATTTTTCATTAGTGATTATTCTTTATAACCATGCCAGAGCCAGCAGTGTGTGATACAAAATAAACTAGAAGTCAAGTAATTTACAAGGAGCTTGGTGTATCACTTCAAGGCAGCTTTTCATATATTTTTGAAAAAATCTTTGGAAAACAAGAATTTCTATTCACAGAATGTAAATATGATGAGGTGAAAGTGCAGGTAAAATAGACCAGTCATTGCAAAAAGAGGAACCCTGTCCTCTATGCTTCCCTATTCTGCTGGTCACTTTCAAAAACATCTTTTCTATGAGTAAAAGCAACCAATGAGGGGATAAATGAGGAAACTGAACTTTCTGTGCAAGCTTCAAGTCCAACATAGATAGAACTCATATGGTGCTTTGCCACTGTAAATAATCAAGATGAAGGTAACATGATGTAAACTTGAGTGCCATTGTACTGTCTGAGAAAAAAGTTTGGTATAAACAGCCCAGTTTGCTGCACAAACCAGTACTTGTTTTGGGCAGATGAAGCTGATGATCCAAAAAGTTTGCTGTCTCCCTGGAGGCTCCTCAGAGGTTTACCCACCAATCCTGCCACCCAGGAAAAGCACAAACCCAGAACAACTGGTCCTCTCTCCTCCTGCAGCCTCCACAGAACATCATGGCCTTGACTCTTAGGACAAGCAGGCCTCACTGACTTATTTCAGTTCAACATCAGAAAAGCATCAGACCTGACAGTTCACTAAAACCAAAAAGGAGACCAAAACTCATCACCACAGTTTCACAGCTGAACCCCTTTAGGTGCTAACAAGGCATCTTCTCCAAACTTTCTCTAGACCTCACAAAAAAAATAAAGCAAAATAATAAAGCTTCTCCAATATTCAAAGTGTACTCAGCGTCCCTTAACTTTCAGGGGTCATAGAATTTCTGCAAACCAACAAAACAGATTCTTCTAACATACAGAAAATGGTGAAGAGGTAAGTACACTGTAACAGCAGGTGTTTTATTATCAAACTGAAGAAATGGTATCTTAATCAGTTAATTAACTGTATCAAAATGCAATGGGATCTCAAAAGGCCAAGTTACACTACAAAGCTATGAAAAATTACAAGTAGAATAAACATGCAAACTACATAAAACAAAGTTAAATTGGACCTGACACTCCTATTATAGATACATTTTTTTTTTTCTGAGACCACAAGTGAGCCTCCCAGCACTCCACTGCAGCTAAATGGCTGGCCTGAAAGGCCCTCAGCCCATACTCAAACCCTCGTGCTGAATTCTGATCCATGCCTTCACCTTCTTGGTACAGTGGAAAGAAAGGAATTGTGTGGCACATCATCCTTCTTCTGAGAGGAAATACTCTCCTTCCAAAAAGCAAAGCAAAACACATGATAGTGCATCTCTTAACTCCTTGCCAGAGGCACAGGTTGTCCTGTACACTCTCCAATCTAAATTCCTGAATTACTGTATTAGTCCTGCACAATTATCTGCCCAAATGCATCAACACAGGATAACATCTGTATGCGCCCACTCCAAAGACTTGATCAAGAGCATGCATATGCAGTTTCTAGCATGTAAAATGAATGCTAAATATCAAAGCACGTTCTGTAGCCACCAGCACCAAAGACCCAAGAAGCTGGTAAACAGGGCTTAAGGGTTATGGCAGTTTCCTCAAGAAAGGGAGTGGGATACAGCCAGCTGTTTAAGGTCCCCCCCCCAGTACCAGCCGGTACCGCTGGGAGGTCAGCCCGACTCCATTGTTTTTACAACAATTTGCATTTTATTTTCTATAATGCTTTTTAATTTCACTTTTTCAATTATTACTCTCAGGCAATTGCTTTAATTATCTGTTATTCCACAAGGAATGACATTTTCCTCTGGCGGCAAGAGGAGCTGCATCAGACGGCGTTAGTGCTGCCGAGCCGCTCCGCCAGCCAGAGCGGGGCCACCTTGCCAGCCCTGGCAACCCAAGTGGAGCGGCTGTCAGCCAGCACCCACAGCTACTGCTGACAGATTGGCCTGCTCGCCACCGCTCTGATGGCAATCTGCGCAGGATTACCAGCCGCGTGTTAAACTTCTAAACGCACGCGGCACCCCCTTTGAATGTGGGACTCGCCCAAGCACAGGGCATCACCGCAGGCCGTGGCAGAACACGGCCCGACCGCAAAGCCAGAAGAAGCCGCTTTCCCTAATCCGCTGCCGCGCTAATGCAAAGCTCGGCAGTGATGGATGGACTCATTAGTGCCGCAGTTACCGCCATCAGAACCAGGTGCCAAGACATATGGTTTAACAGATGTTCCCGCAAAAAGCTCCATTCTCCGCGCCGCGCTAGTGTCCAGTTAAACCGGACGTCGGTAAGACCCTGGAAATCGTATTGGGCTTCTGGGAGCCACAATTGTTCCCAGCTCAGGAAGCCGTTAAACACAGCCCGATTATGCAAAAAACCCTATTGCTCTGATATCCCAATTAGATCCATGGAACAAATGCTGGACAATACGTACACTGTTTTCTGGAGTCTTTGTGTATCCAAATGTTATTTACTCTCTTCAGTCATTTCTATTTCTCCACTGTCTTAGTAAAAAAATGAAGCTTAAAACCACAGAAGCCTTCTCCACACAGCAATTTCCAAATCAAATGGGCAAACACCCCCACACCACACCCACACCCCCCGCCCCAGATTTCCGTGTTTAGAATGCCCTGTATGTGCTATACTTTCAAATATTTAGTACTTAATACAGATCCTTCCCGAACACAGGATTAACGTGCAGAAGTGACTTGCTTGCAAGGTTATTTATTGATGTAACTGCACTGGAACGCATGACATTTCACAGGAAAAAAAAAAAAAAACAAAAAAACAACAGAATAAAAAGGGGTCATATTTATACTAATCCAGCAAATCAGTGTGCACAAAGCAGCAAGGTGCATCAAATATTAGTAAACAAAAGAATCCTTATTCTTGAAGTGTCTTTTCAAAGAAAGACAATTGACAGGCTTTAGAAAAAAGAAAATCTGCAGAAGCAGGCAACAACTGATCTTTTAAGATTACACAAACACACACTCATGTTCACCTCCTACAGGAAATAATTGTTCAGCAAGAATTTCTGTTAACTCCTGAAGCTTGTAAGATAGAGCATATGAAAGCATAACAGGTAGAAAAGCTAGATTACTACCTTAGGTCTGGGAAGTTCTATCACACAATCCATCTGTTTCAGTGTGTACAGTGGCTAAAAATTACAGCTGTTGGTGTATGACATATTACAATAGAAATTTTAAGGGAAAAGACTAAGAAAAAAAACCCCACAGCATTACATTCAGAAGGAGAAGGCAGGCCAAAAAAGACAATACACACAAAGACTGGATATATTTCAAAAACAATAGCAATGCTCACTTTAAACAGAAAGTAAGGACTTTGAAATTCTCTTAGAATTTGCTAATAATTGTAGGCCACAAAGAGAATCCTTCAGCTCATAACAATAAAAGCGTTGATGGTAGATTAGGTTGAAACGGTGAAGAACGCAAAAAAAAATTTGGGAACTGCATTTCTGCCCTTCTCCCACACCTACTATTCACAGCATCACAAAAGATGTTTTTCAGATCATCTTGTTCAACCAGTTAAAACTCCTTGTGCAAATATTTGTTTCGTATTAATGCAGCTGCAACTTTTAAAGACTTGTTTTATCTTTACTGCTTATCTTTCAGTGACACGAGCTCTGACTGCACTGGACCTTGGTCCAGTGGGGGAGCAAAATACAGGGGTGGGAAGGAAGAGGTTTAAAAGGGGACAAGAGACCCGATACAATCTAAAACCAATCAAGAACAGAATCTGCAACCATAAAAGTCAGAAGTTCAGTTCAGTGCTAGCTCCTACTTGTCTGAAATGTTTATAGACATACATTTATAGAAAACTGAGTTGATGAAAAGAGTGTCATCAGAGCAGCAAACACACAGGAAACAGTGTATTGAATGCCTGATTTTATCTGTTTTTATTTTCAGACACACAAAGGTATGTGCACTTTATACATACACTAGGAAAAACATAAGCATGGAAATTTGCACACACAGATAATCTAGTATGTGCTCAGGGCTTCTGCCCAGCAACTAAAAAATATCAGAGTTTACACAGAACGCTACAATGAGACCGGCTACCAAGATCCAGTGTTACTTCAGATTGTTATAACCTTTCCCTCTTCCCTGCTCCTAACCAAACCTCCCTTTTCCACTTGCCAGCACAATTTATATAGATAATTCAGACATGAATCAATCTAATTTTTTTTAAAAAAGCGAAAACAAAAAACAAACAAACAAACAAACAAACAAACAAAACCAAGCTGTCTTCCCCCTCCCCAGGAACAACCACCCAGATTGAACAAAAAACATTTTCAGCCAGATCACTTTCCTGAACTGACTTACTGGCAAGCTGCGAAAGCTCCAGCATCAGTGCAAAGAGGGATGAGGAAGGCAAAGCTGAGACCATGGCAGCTCAGACTAAGCCTGTCTGAAGCAGCTATAGGACCACACAAGTTTGAACAGAGAGTATGGCTGCTTTTCTTTCTTCTGCTACTAAATTTATTTTAGTCTTCTACTGGTGGAGTCTGTAACAAAATCTGTGCCTGCATATCTCTATTACTTTGATGCAGGCAAATGAGATGGTAAATATAAAAAAGCCCAGATTGCACCTCAGAACTTTTCTTATTAAAGAATGTGTTTTAATAGCAAAGTGTTTGCTGCCTTTTCTTTTTCTTTTTTTCTTTTTTTTTTTCTCTGAGAAAATATCTTTTTTCTTTCAATAAGGACATAACCAAAAGCTATTTTCTGTAATACAGTGTACTTGGAAAGTGTCGTCTTCCCCATCTTGCCCCCCTTCATTTTTCATTTTTGTATTTTTTTTTTTTTGTATCAATGGCCTTTCTTGTTATGAGAAAAATACATTCCTGGAATGTTTCAGCTCAGGGCTCTCAAAAACAATTACTTAGGCATTTGATTTGATCTGCCAGTTCTTCCTTTCTGGGTATTTGGGCTTTATGAATCTCCAGTTTGGACAAAGGTTAAAGCAAACCTTTTCCAAGTCACACTCAGGAGCCTCACAAGGTCCATACACACTCTCCCTGGGTTTTAAGGAAAAGGAGTAAGTGCACTATTAGCTGTGCACAACAGTAGTAACTTGCTGTCTTACCTAAGGAAAAGAATTCAAGAGGGAAAGATGTGGATTCACTCTTATATTGAGCAAGTAGGATAGAAGGGTGGAATGATGAGGAAGCAAGAAAAAAAATGGCCCACCTTAAAATTGGTGAAAATATGGCCCTATTTAAGGGCAAGCAAGAAGGGAAACAGAAGTTCAAGCATATAATTTTAGTAGCAAGGTAACTTCAAGAATATCAAGGCACTTCATAAGCACAAGTAAGCAGAGTTACAACCTCGAAGGTATCTTTCTTCACTGTGAGAAATTACACACACAAAAAAAGACTCACAAAAAAACACCCATGAAGTACATGGAGGGACAAAATGTGTCTTGTGACTCGTTCTGGCTGCTAACTGGGCTTCTCAGGGGAGCAAAAGTTAGAAAGGATAACCTGTCAAGAGTTGTCTCACTCTAAGGAGAGAACATTAGGGAACATTTCCAGCTGCCTGTCTCTATCAGCCCTTTCTGACTGTCCTGGTTTGGCTAAGATAGGGTCAATTTTCACCAGAAGCTGGGAGGGAGCTATAGCCTGGATAGACAACCAAACTAGCTGATAGGTTATTCCGTACCATGCTGAAGTCATGCTCATGACACAAGGGTCCGGGGTCATGCCACAGTTTCCCTTTGGAGCTAATGTGGTCTGTTCCTTCGTACCACTTGCTTCCTATACTGCTATCACTGTTGTTTATTGCCCCTTTTCCGTTGTTGTATTAAATTAAATCCCATCCCTCGGGCTTTTGTATTTTCCTCCTTCTCACTGCAGGGGTGAGGAAGCGGCCACATGGTGCTCAGCCCCCAGCTGGGTCTAAACCACAACACTGACTCATGTTCAGCTAAAGGGTGGGGTTGCAGGTATGCTCCTATTGCTATAGTCCTGCCTTTGATAAGGCAAAATCCAGTACTATTTAATTTTGTGTGCTCTGTTTGACAAGTATCTGAAATCAAACTCCTCTCCCTCAGTGAACACACTGTTTCCTCAAAAGTATATACTTTACAGTACTGACAATATATAGAAATGCACATCTAGAAGAAATAAAGTCTTAAAAGGCATATTTAGAAACCATTCTAAAGGAGCATTGGTGCTTAATGTTTATGCTTAAACTAAAGTATACACTCAAAGGTACACATATGACAAAAGAGATTTAAAAAATAAATCCTTATTAAACAGCAAAATTTAACTTTTTAGCAAGCCACTGTGAAACTTTGCCGTCTTTCTACTTAACCAGCAGTCTTAATTCTAAGTAAACCCACCCCAAAAAAAAAACAAAGCAAAGTGGTTGTTTGGGGGGAATGGTGGTGTTGGTTTTGGTTTTATTTTTGTTTGTTTTGTATGTTTTTTAGCAAGAAAGTTTTTGGTGGTTTTCTTTATTTTTTTTTTAGTCATTTTTAGATTCCAACATGCATATTACTTGCAATTACACAGATAAAAGTTCAACTTCCTCCTATTGTACAGATGGAGAAAAAGGACATGCAACAGCCCTTTTATGTTGTCCTATTAAATATGCTGCTGAATATAACTGATATGCACACAGTGCAGCCACATTCCTCCAGCACCTGCTTGGACAAAAAATTAGTTGTAATGACAAAATAATCATCAAAATTTATGACAGCTGTGTTACATTTGTGTTTTACCAGATCCCAAAAGGCTGATAATTAATGATAATAGATTTTGATAGAGGAGCTGATTTACAAGGAGAGAATGCCCACAATGCCTTAAAGACCAACCCTCTTCTATATCAGTTCTTCTAATTTTTAATCCAAGCTTTTTAACATGGCAAAATTGATTACAACTTCCGCCATTTAACAGAGATAAAATTGTATTCAAACTAAAAATTTTACATGCAGAATGAAAAAAGGCTTAAGAATTTAAATATTTCACCTCCAGAAAGCAGTTTGTCCTCTGGCTAAATAGAATTGCATGAGTTGGCCTTACCTGGAGCCATAACTTGTTATTCACTGCATCTCTCCCCGTAGCAATGCATTGAAATGTAGCATTCTGCCCTGCATTGACCTCTACATCCCCCAGCCTCAAAAAATGTGGAGACTTATCTGCAGAAGGGGAAAACAAAAATTACAAATAATGCTTACTGCTAAAACAGGTGCCAGCAACATTATTGTTTCCCTGAAGATGCATATTGTAACAACCTTTGGCTAAAGAACGAGAAGAGAGAGAACGATTTGTTTCATCTCTGTTCGAGAAGAAAGAATGCTTTCAGTCCTTTCCCTGCTCCCCAGCAATTCTACTAACTTTATGTTATACATGACTTATAATAAAGTCTACAAAAATCAAAGCGAAGAGAGGAAGATCAAATGCCAAAATGTCAGCAGCATTTTACAAAACCTATCCCAAAGACTTTTGATTGTATGGAACACATCATATTGAGAAAAACCCAATTAGCAGGATACTGCTCAGGCAAATAGAAATACATTATTCAGATTATTTGCAATGTAACTCAGAGCTCATCTATTTTATTAAATGAAGTAACTTGTGCCATTTAATATAGTATTTCAGGAGGTGACAAATCTGTTTCCCTCACTGACAAAGCCCCTAAGAAAGCTCAGAAGCATAATCACCTGAAGGATTTATTAGATATAAGAAAGCCAACAGACACATTTGAGGAATGGGTACGTGGGTACGTTATACAGCTTTTGCCCACTGCTTTCTCAAGAACTACTAACCAAAACAGTAGCTGAACTGTTATTTCTTTGTGCTTACCAGAAAAAAAAAAAAAAAAAAAAAAAAAACCACACAATAAAAAAAGAAAGTCTGAATAAACAGGATTTAAGCATCAGTAAGGAAAAAGAGCTTATCTGAATACTGGATCATGCTGATAATTGGCCGTCATGACTATATCCAAGTGTCTTTTGTTTTGGCACTTAAAAAAAAACAAACCCTACAAAGGCTGGGTAAGAAAAAAAAAAAGGGTCATTAAAAAGGTGAAAGTCACAAACTAAATTGGAGCAGAGCTTTGCCAAGTACAGACATCAAATAACTAGGCTGGCTGAAATACAAAGAGGTAGCTCACTCAAATATCCTGTAAGCTTGGTAGCCCTTGTGAGCTATGGTCGTAACAGGTTTTGGGTGGAAGAAAACAAAATGTGACATTACCATTGTAACTTAATTATTTGGCACCATTTTGCAAACTTATGGGAGGGAGTTGTTGTATTTTGATCATTTCAGAAAGTAATTAAATTATCAGCCATAAGGTACATTACAATGAAATTACATTTTAGAAAGAGGATGTCTAGAGGAAGACCAGGAGAGCTGAACAAAACCAAATTAAACCTCCCTTCTCCCCCAAGATAAAAAGTGACAAAAGCTCACAGTAATAATTTCTTCCTCATAACTTTTTATTTGTAAAATATTTCATTATTGCAACCTGTGTTGTTTGTGTGCAATTCTCCCGCAGGATTAAGCAGGGAAAGGCAAACAAATGCCTTAAGTCTGTCCACAAAAACAGAACAACAAAAAAACCAATTCCTCAGTAGTTTGGTAATCAGAAGCCTTTTTTTTTTTTTTTTTTTTAATTGGTTGTATCCTTTAGAACAAAAAAAAGAACAAGGGTGTGAAATCTGATAATCCACCAACATGCATCTGTCAATTCAGTTTTCTTTAAACAGTGAGCATATGCATTAACATTAAAACCCCTTTTGATTATGCACACCGACTATGATATGACTAAAAAGGCACTGAAGAATTTCTGCTTTTGTATTCCCGTATACTTTACTTCTGGCAGACAATTATTTTATCCAGGTAAAACACTATTGCAACACTACATTTTCCCGTTCAAGCTGCAACAAAAATACTATTGAAAGAGCAAAGAACATCAGTGATCAAGTGATGAAAACTCAGCAGTCTACAGCAATATCAAATATGTCCTGAAAAGACAGAGAAAAATGCAGCTCTTAATCATTACTTACCACAAGGGTAACTCAGAACCTGGATGTCATCAATGGCAATGTAGCCATTTCTCCCATCTGAGACTTCAGCTTCAAATATTACCTGTCAAAATGAAAGAAAAAATGTTTACAACACTCATTTCTACAGAATTCCCACAGTGGCAAGTGTGTAGATACAAGACACATTGCATTTTTCATTTAGTTGATGTTCCTACAAGGTTTGACGACTGAATGGAATATATATTACTTAATGTATTGCAGTTCCATATCCACTCACATACATGACTTGCTTTGGATTTGCTGCTTATGGCACACCAGAAAAGCACGTTTATTACCTCAATTAACAGCACAGGACTTTCACTCCACTAAATGTATAAACATGATTCAATTCTGAAAAACACCATTACTTTTAGACAGGTTCAACATCACAGCAAACAACTGAGCAGCCAATTTTAACAAAATTTATACTCTTGTTGGGGTGTCACAGCATAGTCTACAATCTCCTGCAACCTGCAGTGTAATTGCACAGGAAAACACGCAGCAGCACAGAAATAGTGCAGCACTCCCCAGTGGCAATGAGAAGAACAGCTGTAGCTTGAGATTTATGTACTCGTCGTTAACTTCATCCTTGCAAGGCAATGGGGAAATCGCTGCGCATGAAGGAAAATAAGAGATTGGCTTCACATGTGACTTCTTGTCCCACCTCAAACCTGCAGTAACAACAAAGAATTGCTCTTGGACTGCCCCAGAGCACAGAGCTGTCTTTTGCTACAGATGTAGCAATACAACACCAACTGACCCAAAGAAATTCCTTGGCGAGATTCCTTGTGGGGAGGGAAAAAAGAATACAGTGACAGTAAAAGGAAAATTAAGGAAAAAAATAAAGGATGAAGCATGAATATTTAAAGTAAAAGGAAAATATAAAAGAGGCAATCACACCTCTAAATATTGATTCAAGTGATATGATAAAATCTTGCAGCCATGACTGCCCAAACTATTTGTTTGGGTCTTCTGTGCAAGACAGGATTTGAGTCATTCAGCTGCTGTATGCATAATCATTTCAAGTAGGTTACATCCTTCACTCTTGGGGACAGTGTGAGGGAGCAGCAAAGACAATGGATTAACCACCAATGCTACCCTGCAGCTGAGGACAAGGTGGCTCTCCCCACCAAGCACCTTTCCCAGGTCTTCTGATCGGGGGATCTGCACAGCACCTTGGCAGAAGTTCATGACCAGTGCACTCTTCAGTCTTAAGAGAGTCTTGGGAGCAAAAAGCTCCCAACAACATTCAGAGCACCTTTTAGACCTCTCATTCACAAAAAAAAAATACCTTCTCCAGCAAGACAACTGGCATTTACACAACCTGGCTCTGCATCAGAAACACTTCTGTGTGGTTATGCTCCTCACCCTTTACTTCCTCCCCTTCACATCCCACCCAGACATGGAGTGAAATTTATCTTCCTGCCAAAGAAGGCAGGGATGCCCGGTGGCCTGTTTATACTCAGAATCAATTTTGCAACCTCAAAAGGGTTAAAATAAGGAAAACTTCCCTTGAAAGATGGATATGAACACGTTAATGACGTAGTTGGCAGTGTTCCCCAACCCATGCTCTGACTGCAGAAAAAGGAAGCCTGTGGGGCATGTATACTTTGACAGGACCAGGCTACAATCCCTCTTCCAACCTCTCCAGAAGTTCTTGCTGAGGTTCTGGCTGCATTTCTCTCACTTTTGCTTTTTTACGTACACCCACTGCACTTCAGTTGCAGGAACCACTTCAGTCTCTGGCCACCTCCCTCTTGCCTTGGCCAACAACAGCTTGATGGAAAAGAATTTAGTGTCTGGGGGTACTACTTTCACTCCTCTCTGACCAGAGCACTATTTGACAGTGTTCACCAGCTCCACAGGCATCTTCAGAGATCTGGCAGTTGGCCTCAGGTAAAGAACATCAGCATGAATATCTCGAATTCTTTAGTAACTACACTTAGATTCATGTTCCTTTTTTTTTTTTTTTTTTTACATGTTTGTATGGTGTAGAAGAGAAACAACTTGGAAGAAACAAATACTATATTTAAAGTCATTCTGACAGACTTATTTCTCCATGTCACATCACAGTTCTATTACACACATGAATAAGCACTTTTTTCTCAACGTTCAGTGCAGAACTTTGAGCAGCAGTGCTAAACACTGGACTAAACTTACACCTAGCTCTGACCTGGACTGTTATTCATTGACTTGGAAGTAACATAGAACCAGCTCCCAGGAAAGCTTGTCCTCACGTGAGTGTGTCCTTCCCCTGAACACTGGCACCTTCCTACACTGGGGCAGAGGAGATAAACTTACCTTTCTTCAGAATTAATTTACTTTTTTTTTTCTACCACTTCCAGATTAATTTCATTGATCCCCACCCTCGAAGAGTAAGAAGTTATCAAAAGAAGACAATTTCACAGGAAAGAGATTAAGACATGGAAAACTGTGGAAATAAAAATACCCAACCCAACAAAACAAAAACTATAAAGAAAGACGGAAATGCAAGAAGCCTACAAAATGTTATAGGGTGTAGTGTTTATGAGGTGAGTAAAGGAGAAATACATTTATTAAAAAGATAGAGATATTAGAGAGCTGATATTTCACACAGAGTGCTAAATTATTTTATGTTCATAATTGGTATAAATGCAGCTAGGAAACATTCATAACTATAGACCCTATATAGCAAAAGATGCAGCTCAGTTAAAAAATTATCATCAGGCTTTAATTTGAGAACATCTGTTCAATTAAAATGGGAGCTGGAAAAAGGGAATTGTATATACAATTGAAAAAAACCAGACCACCAAGCTATTCCTTTCAGCAGAGATGGTTTATCCTAGTAAGACATCAGTGCTTTGGGATTGAATTCTGCAGTTAGTCTGAACTGCTGTTCAGTTGACAGTCCTAGAAAGAATGGCTTAAAACACTTTCCATTTTAGCTGAAAAATAATTCATATTATCACTCTAGCCAGAAACCATTAGTTGCCTGTGCAACTATAAATGTCATTCCACTTATTACAATTTAATTGCATGCTCATCTATGCACTTCTGAGAGATGCTTGCTTCCTTTAGTAGAGACTGTTCTGGGGGGATGAATCAGACTTGCAGGGAGCAGGGTTGTGGGGGCAGCTACCCTGTCTCATTTGTACCAGCATCATGGCAGTGAATGAGAATGGGAAATGCTGAACAGCTCAGGTTGATCAAACATCACTACAGAATTAGATTTGATCCCTGAGTTTTCTACACAGTTTCAAGACAATACTCAAATACTTACTTCTCCAAATAAAATGGTATATCCTTATTAAGTGTCTTCATTCAGATCCAAAGGAAGACACAGTGTCAGAACTCTCTGAACTGGACATCCTCCTATATATTTATCTATCCCTAATGCATCTCTTGTCCTTGTATCGGCCCATTTTCCCTCCAAAATCACGCAAGCTTTTAGTGAAAACAATTTCATTTGGGAAATCCACGGGTTTACCAAAAACAGCATTAAGAGTTATGTTCATATGTCTGTTTTGTACGTGTCTTCCTTTAATGATTCAAATCAGTAACACATTGATCCTAATCATCTTGCTATATTATTCACAGCTTCATAATCCTCTATTTTATGCCCCCATGTAATTTGTCTCAAATTTCAAGAGTCCCAGACTGTTCTGTCAAGGTTGTACAGAACCTATTCTCTTTCCTTTGATTATCCTTCTCATCCTTTTCTAAAGCTCTTTTTAACTGCACTCTTTTCTTTGAAGATATTAAAGCAGAGCTGGTGCAGCGTAATCAAGATGTGGGTGAGTCATAATTTATACTACAGGCTAATATTATTATCTAATTTATACAGAAATTCCTTAACCATTCTAACACTTCATTTGTTTGTTTTGAACATCACTGGGCTCTAAGTTGGCATTTTTATGAACCCCACAATCTTGCTGCAGAGTACCAAGCTCTGTGTCCATCATTCTGTGTGTGAAATTAGGATTTTATGCAGTATGCATTACTTCATATCTCATTATCTACACTAAAATGTGCCTGCCATTTTTTTGCCCAATCACTCAGTCAGTGACACTGCAACAGCCCTTCTACAGGTCCTCATAATCATATACTGTCTTTCTTACTCCAAAGAAGCTTTCATCTACAAACTTGTTTTCACACTTTTCTCTGGCCCCCCCTATGGTCACTTATGAACATGTTGAAAGACACAAATCTCCATAGGATGCCTTGGTGACTACTTCTGGGCATACTGACAATGTATTCCTACCTTCTCTTTTTCCTCTTAAACAATTATCTGTGGAAGCATCTGTCTTCTCATACAATGACAGCTTAGAATCACCACAAGCTTTTTAGAGGTCAAAAGTCTTTGGGAAACCTAACTAGCCTGTATCAATCAGATCAGCCTTATCTATATGCTTGCCCTCGAAAGGGTTCCAAAACGGAAAATTAAGCATATCACATGCAACATCCAGGAAAAAAATAAAGGTGGGGAAGGCAGGGATGAATCTCGTTGTTTTATGTCAGGCATTACAAAACAGCACAATTTGTTTTTGCAACCCAGCTTTAAAAAGCAGATGATGACTATCACTCTTCACCCAATATTATTTCAGAAATAAATGTTTCTGAACAACTTAAATACTCAACAGTATTTGAATGCAATGGAAAAAGTAGTAGCTGTTACAGCAGAGAGCACCCTAAAGGGATACAGATGCTGAAGTTTAATGCTTCAGAAATACTCAAACCTTCACATTCCTAGACAGTCCTAGGATTGCATCCTGTCATAGCCATGAAGGCTATGCTTTCACTTGCAGGAATATACAACTAAAAGACTGGCCTCACTGAATTATAAACTCATGTCAGGATCCAGAAACTTAGAAATCCTCATTATTAGCTCCTTTGAGGCACTGATTAAAATCAGCATTCCCAAAACTTACCTAGTCAGTTAAGTACAAAAAACAGTCAGGCAAGGAGAACAGTTCTGTAGTCCAAAGCCTACCTCTAGAACATAATTCTCTCTCGGTTTTGTAAAAGCTGTTTTCTCATAAACTATACACCACCATCACCAAGCAGGGTATTTTCAATACAGTTTGAGACCTTCTTTGTCCTTTCTCTGCTTGACTAGCTCTGACTCATGGCAACGAAGAAAGAGACAATCTTGCACAGTTTTGACAGCATTCGTGTCAGACCATCATATATATGAAGCATTCATACAGCCATACATCAATTAGATAAAAGTGAGCATTAAAAGGTTTAGTTACAACAGAAATGTTTCTTTTTTTCCTGCTAGACTCCAATACACTTCATTACAGACAAATGAGAAGGAATTTGAGATGGAAATAGGAAAAAAAAAGTTAGAATTTGTAATTTCCACAGAGCATTCAACTTGCAACACATTTTTGTTTAGCTGTAGAATGGCTTCTACTAGCATAATAATCTGACTTTCAAATAGATCAACTCCAATGCTTGGTGGACAGGTGTATTAGAGGGTTCTAAGCAAACAGAGGGTATTGTGTCTGTGATAAAATGCAGTACCAAAAAAGGAAAAAAAAAAAAAAAAAACACACAAAAAAAACCACCCACACACAACAAAACAAACAAAACCCACCAAAACCCTTCAACTAGAATCCAGAAATAATGGAAACTTTATGCTCCTTCCTCACTGTTCCAGTATGTGTAATCTTGACAGTGTGCATTTCGATCTATTTTTGGAGCCTCACAGATAATTTCTGTTTAACTTGTGAATAAAACAACTGAAGAACAAACTGTTTGGAATCAAAAGCAGTGAAGTTACGTTAACCTCACCAGGTAGGAATTATAGTAACATTACCAGATATAAAGCTTTAAAGTCTTTCACAAGAATCTAAAAAGAAAATATTTTAAATTATGCATTTTTTCTACTTATACACATCTCCTTCATTGGTTCTTTTTTTTTTTTTTGTAAAAGCACAATAGGGTGACTCCAAATACACCTGAATTTAGTACTTGTACTGTACTAGGACTGGTTAAGATTAAACAGCACATAGGCGCAAGCTTGTTTTGTAGTAAAACAATTTTCTGCAGATAAAAAGCTGTGAACAGCAACACCAGTTATACACAAGATAAAGCACTTACAAATCCTATTTACTGACAAGCTTCGAGTTCTATCCAATGTTCTTGCAGAGTAAAGGCATTTTAAAATACTAAAGCAAAGGTTTTAATTACCCATAAACAAAAAATTAATATAAACTTGAAAACAGTATAATGTTACAAAAGAAATTCTTAATGGAACATTGATGAAAGAAGGGGACAGCTGAACATATAAAAATTTTGTTGGCATAATAAAAAGCATTTCCCTTGTGAAAGTTACTGATAATTTTACTGAATTAACTTAGAAATCATGAAAACATAATTACTTCCATTTGAATGCTTAAGTGATGCTGCGAGGCAGCCTTTGCTGCTGATGGGGCCCAGGAGAATTTCCAGCACAGCAAATCAAATGCTTGGGTGAAAACTTTAGGATCTCAATTCTGTCAAGTCAGCCAATACCTTATTACTTCTTTTTTCCTCAATAACACAGCTCCTGAGCTTAAAAAACAGAAGAGTTAAGACTATCTTCTCATTACTGTCCTTACCAGCACAGCTAGTCAACCCACAGATTCTTCCAGTGTCTCAGTCATCCACAGGGAACCCTGACATACACATCTCCTCTCCTCCAAATTCATATCTAAGGTCCACTCAACATGAGGAAGAACCTAACTCCCACAACTCATCTCTGTTCATGCTCTCTGGTAAGGAATCACACAGAAAACATGCTTACCAAGTGTCCCAAAGGGTAACGCTTCAGAGAATTTATTAGTTGCAAATGAGCTACATCCACTACTCAATCCCAGAAAAAAAAAAAAGGGAGGGGGGGAAACACATTCCTATACTTACAGATAAGCAGGAACTGTAGGTGAGCTACACAATTTAAACAAGATAGCAACAATACTTTACCTCCACATAAAGCATACATGTTGCAGGAAAACACATAACTAAGATGAAGCATAATAAACCTTTGAAAGGACCTGTATGACACAGTTATCTGACGCAGGGGAAGCTATAGACTAGACTCAGTGACCCTGGAGACCCCTGTGTTAGAAACATCAGCAAAACGCTCACATTATTCCACTTATCTGTGCTTACTTCTCTTAAGTTGCTTCTGCCTGATATTTCCAGGCTCATGCCTAGAATATGTCTGGCTGAAGCATCACACACAGAAGAGTTGCAGCTGCTCTGGCTTTGGAGCAGTAGTAGTTTATCATTTGGGAATATTTAGTTTTACAAAAACCCACCCTGCTCCAGACTGACTGAAGAACTGGAAGAAAAAACATCCTTACATAGGCTGTAAACATAAGATCTTCAATAAACCAAAACATTTGTTTAAGCATGAAAGTTCTTAAATTACTGAGATTTAAAAATAATAACTAAGCTGCATGCAAAAGCATGACTTTTAACCATGGGAAATAAAAAGCTCAATAGTATTGTAAATCATGGCATTTAAAGGCTAAAACTTGGACAAAAGAGGTAAGAGACAAACTAAGAATCATTATCAACTACTAAGTAGTATTGTGATAGAACAAAAATTCAAGAAAATCATAGAATCATTTAGGTTGG
>NW_008593080.1:7779-24545 GCF_000691845.1 Merops nubicus | reverse complement strand
CCTTGATTCAGAGTTTGGGGTTTAGATCCCAGCACTTCAAGAGTGTACAATTTATGTAGCTTTATAGAGAGGAATCTGCAGATTTTAAAGCTCTGAAGTGTTCAAAGCTGTTCACAGGTAAACCTTTGCTGAGGATCAGGTCCTCAGCTGCAAAGAATGGAAGATCTTCCTGTGTCCTCAGGGGAGAACCTCAGCTTGAAAATTAGTTCAGTGCCAGAAACCCCTGCCTGGAGGCAAAGCTTTCTTTTATAATCTGTTCACTAATACAAAAGTGCATTAATACAAATATGGGGAGTGGATGAATCTAATTTGTCATATTGCCTCTGGGCAGACTAGATCTAACTTTTAGCCTAATTTCGTTACTCGGCGGTTAAGTGAACCATCTGATCTTGTACCTCCTGGTCATTGCTAACTGCTAGAGGTGAAAAGTTCACTGCTTACACAGATTGTCTCCTGTGAGTATTTGCTTCGATTCTCCTTCCCCTGAAATTACGTCTTGGCCTAACTTGAGGTGAAAGCCTACGTTTAGGAAGCATAAATGTGTACTTTATTAGATTTATTAGACTAGATTTATATCTAAGGCCTATTAAAAGGTCTACAGGTTTCTAACAGCATTACCTGTCTTTATATATCCCCTCTCCTCGTCTCTTTAGGTTCATACATCTCTAACACAACAAAAGTCTCGGGCCGTGGCTGAGATTCCTGGGTACCCCAGGGAGGTTCACGCTAGGCACAGATGATCTCCTAGCATTAGTCTTCATCTTAAATGTAATTCCCTCATAACTGCCACATCATTTTTTTTCTTATTTAAGCAATATTGTAGTTTCATTAAAAATCTCTCCTCTCCTCTCCACTCACAGTGTAAAAATCTTTAAACTCCTGAGTAAACATGGTGATTTTGTGACTGTTTCTAGGCTGAAATATTTGGTTTAACAAATATTATATTGGGTTCCTTCTCTTCCCAGAGCACTCTCCTGTTGTGTGACAAGGTGCAGGGTTGCAAGCTGTCCATCCTGGCTCTGTGGCTACTTGCTATAAAGCTATAAAAGCACATCCTATCTAGAGCTGCTGTATTAAGGCTTGCTTTGTCTTGGAGCTCAGTGCTGCTAGAATAGCTGAAGTCCTGCACCGTGACCACAGAGAAATGTCCCTCTGAAATGTAGTACAAGTAAAAATTCTGAGTCAGAAAACTGCTGACCTGGAAAAGCTGGGGAGACATCACCACCCTACACCTAGAGAGAAGCTCACCACGGGCACAATCTACTCCATATATAGTGTTTAGCAATTTTAGTAGCAGAGATGCTGAGAAATTGAGATAGGAATTGTGGATCTGAAAGAAAAAAGCCAGGAAATTGAATCACCGATCAAAATACTTTTGTAGCCACTTAATCTATGTTAGGAAATGACTGCAGAATGGAAGAAAGAGGGCATTTTCAAGACATGGTTGAAACCCACCTGAAGTCATCACATGAATAAGTCTCAAAGTACAGGTCAGGAGCAAATGAGGCACTAAGAAGGAGTCAGAGGGAGTGAAGATGGAGCAGGGATGTGCCCATACATAGGCTTCAGGACTGATGGCAGTGCTTTGGCTCCCGTCACCAGGAGCATATACATAGAAACAAATTCAGCAGAGATTTATGAGGATGATGAGGAAAGCAGAGAAACACCAAAGTGAGCATCTACTACAGACTTACTATGTGTCTGTAGTCAACCACGGAATCATAGAATCATTTTGGTTGGAAGAGACCTTTAAGAAGAAAATTTTCCTAGTGTCCAACCTAAACCTCCCCTAGCACAACTTGAGGAAATTTCCTCTTATCCTGTCGATTGTTCCTTGGGAGCAGAGCCCAACCCCCACCTGGCTTCAACCTCCTGTCAGGGAGCTGTGGAGAGCCAGAATGTCTCCCCTCAGCCTCCTTTGCTCCAGATTTTCAATATATATGCACTCCAAAAAAAAAAGTGAGCTTAAATTTAACCAAAGTACATTATTTCTGTACCAACACAGAAAGCTCAACCCCTTAATTTTCTATATGGCCATTTCAGAGAGCATATTTTTCCATCAGGCAGCTATAGAAGATAGTGGCTTGTTCAGCCTGACAGGGCGAAGGCTGAAGTGGTTATGGCCATTCTCTACAAATAGTGGAGGGAATGAAAGATGGGGAGAGCAAACAGTATTGGAGAAAAAGGACAACTTAGGCTTGAGACCAAATTGGTATAAGCTGACCTTGGCTGCAAATCAGAGAAGGACCTTTGGAAGCCATCAGAATGAATTACTGAAGCGGCTTGTCAATATGACAACCTAACTGACACACAAGTGAAAGGTCTGCTATGAGGTGGCTACTGGTGGCCACAGGAGACTAGACTCGCCCCTCAAAGCCTCACTAGGTTCCAGTTTTTGCTCCCCTTAACAATGAGACCAGAATGTTATCGTGTCCCCAACCACAGACAAGGGCTGTTTTTCCCTGTGACTTAAAATTGCATAAGGTTTGTTCTCAAAAAAAGAGTCTTTTTTTTTTTTTTTTATTTCAGAGAATGGAGGCACTGTAGATGCAGAAAGGATTGAAAATCCTCTTAGAAAAAATCTGCCACTGACTCTAGTTAGCAACATGGTCTTGAAAATCTTGAGATTTGACAAGTTTCTATAGTATGGAAACTATTTAATCAAAACCATTGCAATTGTCATTTTTCCACCAGTGGCCACACGAAACCCCACTGGGGCAAAATCAAAACAGTGGAAATTGCACTCCCATCTGCAGTATTATCTCACACCCTGGGAAAAATCCCAGAACCCATGTTCTGTAGGAACAGATGGGAAACAAAGCAAAACAGCTGATGACTCCACATAATGAGACTTAATGGCCAGGGGGAAAAAAATAAAAGGAAGGAACAATAACAAAATCCATTCAGAATGTATCTGTTTATTAAGATTCAGCTCAGTGAAGTTTGGCATGGGCATGGTAATAAACATGAAAAGCAACATTAATACAGTAGTAGCTTGGCCATAATCCTTGGAGCAGCAATGGCAGGTGACACTTCCCCTGTCTTGGGCCATCTCTGCATGCAGAGAGCACGTCACAGGCTGTGGGATTAGAGAGGAATGTAAATAGTGTGAAAATTTGGAGGGCAGGCAAGAAAATCACCTCCTTTTCAGCTGTGGCGAAACCTTCTGTGAGCCCTGATGTTCAGATAGGGGCTTTGGGTTGCTTTGGTCAATGGGGATCTAATGCAAAAGACCCATTGATCTGGGTGTGCAAGAGTTGTGGTGGATGGTTAAGCCTAGCAGTTAAAGAGCAGAGACTGCTGCAAATGTACCACTGTGCCAAGAGGGCATAGTCTTTTGGCCAGCTGTGGTGGGAGAAGGATGCCTGTAGCTGTTTGGGTACCCAATAGTGGTGAGTGAACACCTGATTGGAGAGATGGATTCAGAGACTGGAGAAGATGTGAAGGAGCTCAGTTCTTCAGGGAGCTTTTCCTCAGTGTCACTGCTGTCACGCCTGGGTCCAGCACATTGCCTCCCTGTGACTTGCTTTTCTTTACAAGATCTGCCTTCTGCCACTGCATCGGGGGCACGTCTTGATGCCTGCATTTCATCTTCAGTCCAAGTGACAAAGACTGTTCTCTGCCTTCGCTTGTTCCCTGTTGAACCACCAAACACAGCCTAGGAGCTGCCTGTTCTTTCCCTGACCTCCCAGGCATCAAAGGAGCCCTCACTTTTAACCTGCTGCCAGTGCAAACAGGTCTAAAAACTCCTGTACAATTTAAAATTGACATGCAGAGCAAGGAAATTTTACCTAACACTTACATAAATATTCTGGCCAAACCACCTGTACTGTTTAAGTAAATTTATTTAATCAAAGATTAATTAAGGATAACTTCAATCAAATTCAGCATTAAAAATTATTCTTAGGACAACATGGATTACAAGAACATTCTCGTCACCAAGCCAAGCTCATTAGAGACTCAGGAAATTCAGTGTTAGGGTAAAACTTTTAAAGTAAAACTTTCAACGTAAAACTTTCAAAATAAAACTTTTAAAGTAGAGCCAAGGTCGTTAATTGTGAAAATGTACAATTCATGCACTAAGGCACCATTAACTTCTCCTGCTGTGAAGCAGAAACTTGAGCACCTGAGGATGTGATGACCTACCCAGTGGTTCATCAAAAGCCCCCATCTTTGGCATTTTGAAAATGCAGAGGAAAAACCTTTTGGAATGCATCGCCCCACGTTGTTGAGTCAGAGCATGCAGATTTTTATGTCCTAGATTAGAGTGAAAGGGTTTTAAAGTGCAGATTAGGCTTTGTCGTCGTGGCCTCCCAACGTGTGTGTTTTCAAATGGACCAGTCTTCAAATGAACTTGCTGCTGAAACTGTTGGTTCTCAGACACAGGATCCTGCTCCCAGAATGAAGGGTGTAACAACTGGTACACACTAACGCCGACTGGAACAGCTTTAGATCCAAAAGGGGCAGTTCCTGAGGGTGACACATGTAAGGTTTTTATTTATTCAGACTGGTCCCTCCATCTGCTCAGCTGGGCTGTGCAAGGCAGACCTTTCTAGTTGTTATCCTTGGTTTGACCTTAATGTTCCTTTGCCATATGTTTCTGCTTTTCTGGGTCATGTTTTATGCTGGTTCACAGTCAGCACCAATTTACTGCAGAAGTAGTAAAATACCAGCAAATAAAAATCAGTACGAAAATGTGTGAAAAGTTCTCACTGCCCATGGATGGCACCTGGGTTGCTCTGCTTGTAGCTGGGGGTGCGTTCCCACACGTGCTGGGGGAAAAGGGAGAGATTCCACATAAACTTCCAGTTAAAGCATCTCTATAGGATGTGGGACCCACAGTGCAAGGCTTAAATGCAGTATTTTATTATGAATTATTTCCAGCAGTGGAGAATTTCTGAATGCTTCTTTGGCAACACTTCCCCCATCTGCAGATTCTGAACGAGGCATGTCTTGATAGTAAAGCAGGTGTCCCAGGGATGTGAATATCATGTAATGTATGCACGATCTAGCAATGCAGATTATTAGGTTTTGAGCAGTTTTATAGCTTTTGACCTGAATTCTATGAATAAATCAGAGAGAAATGGAAAGGAGCTGCTGGATTTGGGGCGTTAGCAGATCCTGGGGAAGCTGCAAGGGAGATAGTGCAGGGTGCCATCAGGAGCCAGGAGTGAGAGAAGCCAAGGAGGAAATCAGAGCCACAATTCCAAGGCTGAAGAAGGATGGGAGGGATGGGTAGCTTCGTGCTGGGGCTCCCCTGGGACAAGGCAGGAAATCGATTGCTCCCTGAGGGCATCAACAGCCTCTTTACAGCACTTGCTTACCAGGGACCAGCCCACCACAGACACAGGCTGGAGGTGGGAATGGCAGAACCAGTACTGGTCAGGCTGCCTAAAATATTGCATTGTAAATTATGTCTTCAGCTGGCTATAAATTTGCCAAAAGTTTAGTAGTTTAGATTAGAGGCATGACACTTAATAAAACAAATGGTGTTACACTGCTTATATCTTTTGCTGCCCTGTGAAAAATCCACCCACATCTGTCTGAGTTACAAGCCTTTGAAAAGGCAATTCACACAGGCTCTGCAGAAACATATTTAATTTTAGCATTTAATGGCCCTAAGAATTGCCTCACGCTTTAGCTTGGCCTCCCAGAATAAATAAACTTGTTCAGCTCGGGCTGACGGTTCAGTGCCCACAATGCACATCTCCTGTCTGGGCAAAGGGGTGCAGAGGGCTTCTGTAATTACAGCTTTCCCTTGTGGTTACAAGTTCCCTTGCACTAGGCCAGGCTGTAGCAAGACACAGAGCTGGGATTTGGCAGACTGACATCCCATGCTCTCAAGGCTGCCTCCTCCCTGTTATTGTCACAGAGGAGTGAGGAGGCTATGATTCAGTGGTAAATCTGGTTGAGATCTTGGCAGAAGGATTGGAGAGATGAGGATGCAATGGTGAACCCAGTTGGGATACTGGGAACAGGGGTCACTGGGATGGGAGCCCCAAGGCAGACTGAGTTCCTTTATGGAACTGGAAGCAGGTGGGCTAGGAAGTACATTGGTGGGCAAGCAAACTTAGGAGGAGGGCTGATGGAGACCAGGAATGATCCTTGGGTTAAGCCTGTTGGGTGCAGCCCTGGAGAAGCAGATCCTGCTCTCCCTGAGCCCCTGGGTCAGCCTGGCAGGTTGCTTAAGCCAAACTTCACACAGATGGTGAGATTGCACGTTGCTTATTTTCAGGCTGCCAAAATGAAGACTCTGGGGTCTGATTTTCAGAACCAGTCAGTGCTCACCCACAACAGAAGTCAACAGGACACATGCTTTGAACATAGGAGCTGTGTGGTAAACCAGACCCTCACCCTGGGAAACGGGCACCCCCTGTTAGAGGAATACTTGGCCCCTAATCTCACTGTGCTTCAGCTCTCCACATGCAAAATGGAGATAAAAAAACCCCTCTCACAGCTGTGCTGTGGCAGTAAGTGAATTAACATTTAGGAGGCACACGAGTGCTGTGCTGATGAACTCCACAGCAAAGCTCAAGAGGGAATGAACAAAGGCTATCTTATGCAGCAAATGTGTCACAGAGCCACACACTGAACTGCTCGAAGGAAGCAAAACAAACAGCCACTCATTAGCTCAGCACTGTCTGCACTGAGGGAAGAGAGCCCTCCACGAGAACAGAACTCCTGGGGCTGGTGCACAACACGGGGGTCCCAACACCCCCATGCATCCATCTGAGCTACTGCTGCTCCCACAACCTACATTTGGGCTTTTCCTGCTGCAGTGGTGCTTGACTTGCCAGCCCAAACAATACATCTGCAGGGTTGTTTTCAAGCTGCAGTGCTGCTCCTCTTAAGGACAGCAAAGTTCTGATGTAGGGTAGGGGAGTAGGAAGACAGACACTCTTTGCTCTCACAGCTGCATCTTCCCTGTTATTGCCATAGAGAAGCGAAGAGATAACGATTTAGTGGCCAATCTGGATGTGATATCAGAAGTTTGAGTCTTTGGGATGGGAGCTAAAAAGGCAGACTGAAAAATGAGGCAGGTGTAAAGGACTGGAGTGTCTGAGCAAAGGAACTGGAGGCTGCTGGGCTAGAAAGAGTGCTCGGTGGGCAAGGAGATGGGGATGAGCAGGAAAAGCATGAATGATGCTGACAAGTGCATGTGTTTGTGTGATATACATAAAGTGGGAGAGGAAAATTTTCTTCCTTACCTGGCCTGAACTTCTTTTTCTTGGATGTCATATTCTGCACACGTTTTAGCAGCTCTCCCACATCTGCAGTACACTGGTGCTGACTGCTGCTACAGTGTCAGCTTTATTTGGCCCCAGGACTAGGCTTACCTTTTGATAGGTGACACATCACAGCAGCTCTTCCAGGAGCTCCTGTCTGAAGCAGGTGCATTGCTGAGCAGAGCTCGCCTGCATCTGTAGGAGATACATGTCTTTAAGATGCCTTGCCCCTGCCTTTCATTTCCAAGTGCTTTCAACATCAAGAGAGCCTTTGAGCACAATTCATTCAGACTCGCACATCTGCATTCTTTCTGTAATACCAATTCCAGGGAAAAATCCTTGGCTTTCAGCATTGCTGTCATGAAAAGCACAAAACGAGGGATCAGAGAACTGGAAGATGTCTTTTAAGGCAAGCATGCCATGATACGCTGCAGCTGCTGTTACCTCAGTGCAGGATTTTGGTATTTTTTAATGGGAAACAAAGCTGCTACCCATTGATTCCTGTGAGCTGATTCACTCCAGCTATACTCTGACGAGGGCCTTCTGCAACCAGTGCAGCTACAAGACCTGCACCCAGTTTGCTTACATGGTTTTTCACTGAAGTTGAGGCAGTTGCATCAAAATGACCACACACATAAAGCCATCTGCTCCCTTAGATGTTGATGTGCATACCTATGCACTGCTGTCATTTGGAATATATGGCTGGTCTGCTGGAGAAACAGCTGGGGAGTGTTGATTTTCCAGGCTTCCAAATATTCTTGCTGAACAGTAAAACCACCACGGGGGGTTTGATTGATGCTTTCAATGGGGCATGTTCAAATGGTTCCTAGGTTTCAGAAGTGAGGCTGAGAATTCATTTCTCTTTTCATTTTCATTTTGGTCTCCTAAGAAAGGTTACCTAGCCTTGGAGACTAGGCTAGGAAAGTCTTCAGGCATTAACTTGTCTGTTAACTACTTTGGACTTAGCTCCCAGCCCATGGTGATTATGTTGTACTTTTATAGGAATTAAGTCTCCTGCAAATATCATGTTAAAAAAAGACAGGCATAAAGTCTGCCAGCTCAGGGCCTTCCACAGTGATCCTGTCTGACACAAACAATTGGCTACGCATGTTAAAATTTTACTCAATCAGATCCTCCTCACCCAAACTTCTTCTAAACTGGTTACTGGGAATTTTTAGCTGAGAAAGAAGGAAAACCAGAAGGCTTTGAATTCAAAGATACTCATTTATAATGCCGCAGCTGCAACACACGGAGGACATGAGCCACATTTCAGGTGAGTATTGAAGGTAAAATGGTGAGGTGGTCGTGGCTATGGTGTGTAGGAAAGAAAGACTGCCAGGTAAACCATGGAACCTCTCCCTCTTGGTGTTTAACAGACGAGAACTCATCAGAACAGGAACCTGGGTGGAGGTAACCCACGAATCATATGATATGATCACATGCATAGAACAGGCCAGATGAACTGCACCCTGAGAACACCTTTTAGCCATTGCTAGCACAGTTAGGACAGATGATGGTGAGATGAATCACAACACAAGTGACTAACATGTAGCGATATGAGAAGGCCAATGCAATTACTATTTTCTGCTTAAAGAAATGATTAGCTCATATGTGACAGGTCAAAATGACTTGGACATGGCTTGAATATTGCAAACTAGTTGCAGAAAGAGCAGCACAGGCGAGGCTCTGCTGGCTAAGTCTCAGCATCTTGTGTGATTAAGTGACCTATTGCAAATCAACTTTGCTGTCATTAAAGTATAGCTATAGAACACATATTCCACAGTGTTCTAGGTCAGTAAAATGTATCTCTCACGTTGAGTTATTACATTATTTTGAGCTGCATTGATGTGTATGGCCAAAATGGTTTTCTGAGCATATACTTTTAAAATATTTACCATAAATGATGAATATGAAAAAAAGTATTTCAGAGTCTTGTTGAGAATTCAGTAACTTTCTTCCCCCTTCCCTCCCCCAAAAAAATTTTAGTTAAAAACAAAACTGGAAATATTTCTCAGCAAATGAAGAACTGGTGCATTTGGAAAAATGGAAACCCCAACACAACAGCAAGTCCTTTATTGTGGTGTCTTAGAAAATAGTGGTAATTGTTCAGATCACCACTGTGCCTTTCAGACAGAAGTCTGAGCTGCTTGTTGTAGGATAGAGGCTAAGCAGCTTCTAGCAGAAAAGGGAAAATTGTTGCTACAGAGATGGGCAGATACTAAAATCTCAGTTGGATCCCTCTGTGTTGTTCAGGAGGGCTTATTGATGAAAAATATTAATCAAGTATTATTTAATAATAATTTGGTAATCCAGAAAAGGAAAAAAACCCAAACCTGTTGATGTTGTGATTCGAAGTCGTTCTATACCAGCTTCAAAGCCATGTGATTAGTTTTTGCTGCCATTTTGCATAATCTCCTGAATCACCTGCTTTTCTATATTAAAATAACATCATAAACATTATGCATGTCACACTGCTGTAAAAGAACACACAGTGAAAATGTTTGGGCAAACTTATTTTCTCTGAAAATTCTGGCATAAAATCTTCCCAATGAGCACAGAGTTTTTATTTCTCTTTAGAGATTTTTTTTCTTTAATGAAAATTTTTTATTATGCTTTAATGAAAGCTCCAGGCATAAAAATGAGAGAAATAAAACCAGTTTTTCACAGTCATGGTCTTCAGTCCTGATCAAGTGTGGCAATACCAAAGGATGCAATTTATTCATGATTCTTATCAAAAGAGGAGATATCTAATCTCATGAAATAGTTCAGGCTTAAACTGAGGTTACCATAAGGAACAACCGGGAGCTACAAACACATCCTGGAGGGAATGAGAGCCACTCCTAATTCTAAAAGCTATCCAAAAGAAAACTGTCTCTTTAAAATAGTGCTGTTATGTACTATCCAAATGCCTGGTCTGGATGATTCTACTCCCACCTTTTCAAAAAAATCCCTTTTTAAAAGTTCCTGATTCACACAATCATTTTGCTCTAAAGCTCATTGTTAGGAGGCAACTCCTAGCCCAAAAAGGGAGAAAATGGAGGAGAACAAATTTCTGTAACAATAAACTCATCAGTTCCTCCTTCCATAGTTCAGTGAGCAAACACTGGAGCACATAGACCTCAGAAAATGAAAGTGTCTTGAATTTTCTCCTCTAGTTTAAGCCCTTTCAGCTTCTGTCACTGCACACAATCGTGATGCTCCAATTTCTCTAGTGTTTACTCATTGTTTACATGCTGGGGTGTCTTTTGTCCATTAGGAGCAAAGGATAAACTATGCTTCCCACCTTGAAGACAGAAATGCATTTAAAATGGACTAGGCCTGAATAAAGTTCTCCTTCAAGGGCATAGACAAGGAGATAAAGATAAATCGCAGGACCAGGCACTGCAGAAGGCCCCTTGTCATATTAATGCTGGCTTGTTCATTGATCTTGGGTAACTTGTGGAAGTTCTGCCCCCTAAACTCCTACAGCAGTAAAATGTGATTTATCGACTCGTATTTCTAGACTTGTAACAAGCACAAGCTGAGACTCATTCCTGCAAGCACTTGGACCAATGAAATTTCTTTCCAGGAAGCAGCTGCACAAGCAGTTTTGCCTAGGAAGACACTAGGTGCCAACAGAGCTTGTGGTATTTCAGAATCAGGCCTCTCAGTTGCCAACTGAGTTCAGGATTATGGATAGTAGCTAAGCACTAAATATTTTTAAAGCATCTGAGATCTGCAATGAGTCACATCCCTGCTCAGATTTAAAGGAATGCCTCTCAAATTCATAGCATCATAGAATCATTTTGGTTGGACGAGACCTTTCAGATCATCAAGTCCAACTATTCCTCCAGCTTCATTGCCCTTCCCTGAACACCCTCGAACCTTTCATGTCCTTCTTGTAGTGAAGGGCCCCAAACTGACCCCAGGATTTAAGGTGTGGCCTCCTCAGTGACAGGTGGACAATCTCTACCCTAGTCCTGCTGGCCACACCATTTCTAATACAAGCCAGTTCATTATGAGGACTACAGAAAAGAATTAAAAAGCCATCAAGATGAAAATGGACAAAAGCAGAGATCATAAAATCACAGAATCATAGAATGTGTTGGGTTGGAAGGGACCTCTAAAGGTCATCTAGTCCAACCCCCCTGCAATAAGCAGGGACATCTCTAACTAGGCCAGAAAAGGGGCTCCAGGAAAGTATGTGGTTTTGCAGCAGCCTTCACTAGCATGTGTCTTCTTGCTTTCAGGTCCCAGTCTGTGGTGGAAGCCGGCACGCTGAAGCATGAAGACCAAGGGGAAAGCGAGAACACCCAACCACTGCTGGCTCTGGACTGAGCTCCCCTGTGTCCCACACATAGAGCGGATACATCAACAGACTTCCACATACCAGACACCCACAGAACACACCACACACACACAGACACACGCACGTTTTGCTTGAGAACAAGCATCCATGTTTCTTGATCAAGTTAACAACTGTCACCAGCCATCTGTCCGTGCGGCCAGCGCTGAACAAAAACTGAGGAATTTCTATTGACACAAGAGTCTGTCCATAAAGAATTAATTTTTCTTTTTGACTTATGACATTAAAATATTGGAAATGATGAAACTGCATTCTCTGTTTAAAGAAGCCAGGATGTGTCCATAATTTTCCTGAAGGCTCCAGCAGGGATGCTCAGTTTTATAGACGTGAAGGTTAAGTGTGTTTTAAAGAAAAACATCTCAAATTTAAACTTTGCACTGTAATCAGCAGTTTAATCTGGCTCAGAGGGCACAAACAGCAGCATCTGCAGTGTGCTCCATTTTTACAGAAGGATTTTTGTATTAAAAAAAAAAGGAAAAGGAAAAAGGCCCACATAATGCCATTCAACACGACACTTTGTAACTGCCTCATCCATGCTGCTTGTAGGGGGTCACGTTTCAGTATCTAGCAAAAACTATCCTTAACTTTTGAAGCCCTTATAAAACTGTCAGCCCACGACCTGAAATGTAATTATTTAATTTTAACAACGTGTTTTTCCACAGGCAACTCGGGAGCCCATGAGAGGTGTGCATGTTGTGTAGGTGTGTGAAGGCGAGGGTGCAGGAAGACCCATCAGACACATTCACCAGTGATTAATGGTTCAATCCAGATTGTTTCATTTAGGTCACAACAGCAAAAGCAAGCTCTGCAGAGCCATTTACCCCCTTCCCTCCTGCAGTCAGTGAAAGGTGTAGCCAGGAGGGTGTGCTGATTGCAGATATGGGCCAAGGTTAAACGAAATAGGAAAACTTAAAAAACTTCTGCTAGGAGGAAATGTGGAAGGATAGAAGAACTGAAATGCCAAAGATCAGTTTGTTACTTCTCTACTTGCTCTAGCTGCAAAGAGAGCCCCATCCCTTCATTGAAATGGAAAGCAGATTAAAGAAATAAAAGACAAGTCGTTATCAAATTGCATGTGCAGTGACTTTATTTCCTAAAACGGTTACAACCACTGTACACACCTTTAGTCTTCAATTAAATTGCCATACACTGACAATTCACTAGAAAAAGCAGTTGGCAACAACATAGCAAAGGCAGCAGTGTAAACCATATATATAAAATGAGATGATAATGGGCATTAGAGTTTGAACATGTCTCTGAATTCCACTGAATTCGTAAGTGATAGATTGAAGCGATGAGAGAGTTCCACTGGACACAGTCAGCCCTAACAGATGGCCTACCAAAATACTGTCCTTATTGACAACAACATTTGATGCCTGCACAGGGCACAAAGAACATCCTGCCAGATCCTACCAACACCCCTGGGATTTACCCACTAGTCTTTATACAGAATAGCCCCATTCAGAGCAACCTTCTTCCCCAGCAGTGTGTCATTGGCACAAAGCCTGGGACAGAGAGCGAGTCTTTAAGGCAGGACGGTCCCAGCAAGGCAACACAGGAGTCAGAAAAAGAAGCAGAAGCTTGCAGGAACATGAAACAACTAAGACGACTAAGCCCATTTAACTTTGGGATCTCTTCCATTCCCCCTCCCCTGGATTTACCAGCTATTACAGAAAACTTAGATTTCAGCTCCTGGTAACAGGACAGAGGTTCCTTCCCTTCCCTGGGCTTATGAAGGCTCACAGGCAATTGGATTTGTCACAGAGAACTTGCTTAAAGCAGAAATTAAAAGACAAAAAGCCACAAAAGGTCAGACATTGGCTGTTACACTGCAGCGTTAATGAAGAAATACTTTGGTTTATGATTTTTCTCTGTTCACCCACTTACCTGCACTGCCACTGAATCTTTGTGATGACCTGTTACAATCACTGTTCATTTGGGTGGGACTGCCCAAGAAGTGCAAATATCACTGAAATCTAGTCCTTGAGGATTAAATCTTGCAGATTAGATTTATTTTCTTTAGCTGTGACATGAATAAATACATATATTCCTTGTATATAGCTGCAGGATCTTATACAGACTCTGTGCTTGCAAGCAAGGTAACTACAAATAGGGAAGAACCCACCTCCTAACACAGTGCTGAGTACACACTGCCTTACAAACAGGGGACTACGTTACCCCTTTCTGCCATTGTCCTCTCTAAATAAACCTAAAGAAAAAAAAATAAAAATTGCAATGCTTCTCCATTTAAAAGCCACTTCCATTCACTTCTTCCAGTGACATTTCCAATACTGAAAAGCTTTCTCAGGATGAAATACTGGTTGTCAAACAGGGATATCTAAAATAATACACCACTTACTCACTGCATAATTTCAGTAGTGTATATTTTATATATAGAGATATATATATATATCTACCTATATATCTCCCTGCCATGAATACAGCTCATTCAGTAACTACCAGTAATTAGGTACCAAAAAGAGAACACTTTCAGCTCCTTGGCAAGTAAGCACAGAGTAGGCTCACTTCAGTGTTGCAGGAGCTATTTGTAACACCCCTTGCCATATTCAAGGCACTTATGACGTTAAATGGCCCCTATATCACTACACAATTTAATAGACAGTGCTACTCCAGCACACACACACCTTGGGCAGATTACTTTTATCCATTTGCCTCTCACAATAGGAAAAGATAAAGTATGAGCCTCCAAAGGAAAAATGCAACAATCTGAAGGACGGTATAGGCTTTCATAAATAAAGCTCCTAAGCTTTTAGAATTCCTTTAATATTTACTCTGAACTAGAGAAACTAAAATGCAGCACTAATAAAAATATTCCTAAACAAGTTTTTGGTTTGAACAGTTCTTGATCCCTTCTTTATGAACTAAGTCTTTATTTTTGAAAATTACAAAAGAGTTTAGAATTTGGACTGCTTGATCACTTTACAAAGATGCAAAATACAGCCTATGACTAAAAAACTACCAGGAAATGTATAAAATATTTTACCATGACCCTCCTCAATAACAAGTACCTTATCTCCAGTTTTGCACACTATTCTCCTAAAGCTCTCTAGAAGTATTTTTATATTTTCTTAAGTGTGAGACTTCTAAATATTTTAATTTCTCACCACGATTAACTGAGAGCTGTCACTCTCTCATATACTGTGTATAGTCTCAGCATTATTTTTGATGCAGACGATGCATTAAAGCCTACTTAGCATAGCTGTCTAAAACTGACTCCTGAGCAGAGAGGGTATATCAGTTTAATAGTCTAAAAGGAAATTAAAGTGCACACCTCCAGAAACCGGTTACACTAATTCACGGTGCAATCCCCATGTGTTACTTGGCCTTACAAGGTTTAATTACCTGGTAAAAGCCAAAATCAGAAAAGCCTTCAGCTTATGGGGACACAAAGCTCTTATCTGTATTTTGCTTCTGCAAATGTTGCATCCTGGTCATGACACTTTGGTACCATGATGTAGTCTCTGCAGTAGAAACCCACCAAGCATTGAACAAGTGAGATGACTGTTCAGTGTCTTTTGGACAACAAAGCCAAAGCTGTGGAGACTATGTAACCTCAATGTCTCCTTACTTAGTGTTAGTCTCTCACAACCCCCAGTAATGATGCTGCTGCTCTTGAGAAGCCCTGAACATCCCAGCACACCTACCCACACCTCGCTGGTTTTGTGGGTGAGTAGATAACAGCCAAACATCACCAGTACAACCTCGAGTCTCTTATTCCTGTTAGTGTTTTTAGATGTCAAGTGCAGGGTCCTGCAGCCTCCATCTCCCACTAAACAGCATAAAGCCAAAAGACCAGCCAACTGCTTAAGCATCCAACCAGCTTGCTTTCTTGAAAATAGGCCTTTTTACCATATAATAAATTCTATATGGAAAATACAGAGAGCATTCTGTAAACAGTACTGGGGTAGGACTACTTCAGCACTACGTCATAAATGCCAAGACAAGGAAAACACCATTAGGTCAATTAAAGGCCCATCCTAGCACTCTGGAGGATGCTGGCAGCAAAAGTTAATTCAAGTTATTCAAGTTATTAACCTCAAGCTCTTTGTCTACTCCGCATTCTGGCAGGAAACCAAGTCAGACCTTGCCTAAGCACAAGAAATTCTCCATGTATTTTTTTTTTCTCCTGAATGACCACCCAAGGGCAGCCTTGAACGAGCCCCTGGAAGGAGGTGCCCCAGACCCTTGCTGGGTAGAAAGCAGATATCACAACACAAGTTTTTGTAACGATAGGAGAAACAGCAGTTCACCACGTAATCCTAAAAACTGTCAAGCACTTAAGATCTGAGCCTACAGATGTCACATTTGCTCAACATCTTCCAAAAACACATTGTCAAACTGAAGGTTGCCTGCTAACTGAAAGAACTAATTTGTTTTAGAACAAAGCTTCACTAAGTTGCTGATGATAGAAGTTTCTGTCTGCAGTTTCAGGAAGGCAAGAGAAGGCCACACTTGTCACAAATAAAATCTCCTCATACATAGTGTTTTCCTTCTGCTGATAGCTGGAGACACACATATAGCTAGCTATATATATATATATAGTTCTTTTAAAAAATAGTGGTTGATTAAAGAAGATTTGTTCATAATTACGGTAGAAAAATACAGTTACTCAGGTAGAAAAAAATACAAACCACACACGACCCATTCACATCACCTACAGTTGCTAACACAGGGACATGTTCTCTGCCTGAAGCAGCTACTGTCACAACCAGACAGTGATTTCCAAAGTCGGTTGTGTGCACATGTTTGTAAATAACTTACGTGTTACTTCCCAGATAAAAGCCTGGGAAGTATTTCCCAGGTGTAGATTCACAAATCTGGTGCCCAAACATGCTCGGGCAGACTGACTGCTTTTGTACGTGCAGTATAGGCATGACAAAAACATCTGCCCATTCCTCAGTTTGAAAATCCAGACCTACTGCTCTTTGGCTGACAAGATTTGTATTTTCAGACTTGCAGCCTTAAAAGCAATATATATCAGTGCTGTATCAGTATGAAAAAACAGTTGTTTTTTTCTTCTATTTTTCTTTTTTTTTTTTTTTTTAAATCAAGTCCTCTGTGATTGCAGAATGTCATCCCTACCTCTTCTAACCCTTAACAATACTTGTATGCTGGATAAATCAACCCTGTTTGCTCACTCCAAAGGGGATAAAGCTCCTCTGCTCCACACTTCA
>NW_008593080.1:0-7674 GCF_000691845.1 Merops nubicus | reverse complement strand
CTAAATAGCAGGAAGGGTACGTCTCTGTTGTGCTGTTAACTCAGGGTGCCACACATCCACAATGAATATCAGGCGAGATTCTTCAGCATCCTGCCATACCTCATGCTCAAAAGAGTCGTCAAAAATCAGAACTTTCCCTTCTTCCCAGGTTCTGCAACACAGAAAAGAACATAATTTAGTGTGGTATTTGAAGTGCTGTGGAGGTGGCGAGCTTTATCATAGAATCATAGTATCACAGAATGGCTTAGGCTGGAAGGGACCCCAGAGATCTTCTCATCCAACCTCCCTGCCATGGGCGAGGATGCCTCTCAACTAGACCAGGTTGCTCAAGGCCTCATTCAATCTGGCCTTGAACACCTCCAAGGAGGTGGCATCTACCACCTCTCTGGGCAACCTGTTCCAGAGCCTCACCACTCATACTGAAGAACTTCTTCCTAAGATCTAGTCTAATATCAGTCTATATATCAGCTCTGAAGATGCTCTTTGGCATATGGGAACGATTTAATGAGTATAAATTGCCATCAGGATCTTGCTACCTAATGTGAAGAGATTGGAGAATGAATTTTAACCAAAATAAACTACAGAAGGATCAGCCTAATGGACCTGCATATTATTGAGGGATTGTTTCCCCTCACTCTGCATAGCTATGCCCACATACAGACTCACACACTTTTAATATTTGTTATTTATATCCTTTTAACCACCAAAAAATTTAGGTTGGAAGAAGCTTTGGAAAGGCATCTGCTCCAAGCCTCTGCTCAGAGCAAGGCTCACCTCAAAGTTAGATCCAGCTCTGAGGTTAGAAGAGGTATCCCAGGTTCTTGTTGGCTTAGGGGGGGTTGGGATAATTTGGTTTTGGTTGGGTGCATTTTGGTTTTGTGGCTTTTTTTTGTTGTTGAAGGGGTTTTGGGGGGATTGCTTTTTTATTTATTTATTTTTTTTCCTTTCCTCTTCAGATTAAACCAAGCCTGAAAAATCCTGTCCTAAATAGCCTAAAAGTGCAGCTCAGTTAAGGACAATAAAAATTCCAAGCACCCAGATGAAGTAGCTTCAGAGGTTAAAACCCAGGATCTACCATTTGCATCATAATGGGATGGGCTGTTTTGCACAACAAAGAAAAAGTCATAAAGTTGACAGAACTATTAGCCCCTTTTGAATGGATTACAAACCTCACCATTAGCATGCAAATAAATATTTTCTAGAAGCCTTCCTGGTGTGAGAAACACTTCACAGGGGGACCACAGGGATTATATTATTCTCATTTGGTGCTGAGCTACTTTGGGGTAGTTTCCATGTAGCCTGCACAGCTCTAGGATCCAAGCTCTCACTGTTCCAGGGATTGCACAAGGCTGTAATTCTGCACCTTCATTTCAGAACATGATTACTTCCACCAAGATGTTTTATTTTGATAACCAGATATTATCTACCGACCATTTTGGTGCACTGTGCCCTAGCTTCACAGAGCTGGGACTTCAAAGGAGCCCAAGACCTGAAATTACCATACCTGTGCAGAATAACAATGAGGTCTATCAGCTCCTAGCAGCTACAAAAAGACTCTTCTGCAAGTGAAGGAGTGAAACAGAGGACCAGACAGAGCTGAGCTGCCTCCCCATCAAAGTATGAGTTGCATTGTGATGTTGTCCCTCTGAACACCCACACTGGGTGGCACAGAGGTAACCAAGCACAAAATTCTCATTGTTTCTGTGGGACAGGAGGCCAGAAAAGGCCTGACCTACACTAACCCTCACATTTGAGCCAGCTCTCCTGTTTGAAACCACTAGTTTACCACTGCTCTGAACCACCAGGAGGGGAGGAATGGAAAATGCCCCAGGTAGGATTTCCTCCTGGCACCATTCCCTTCCACTGCAGGTCACCCACCTCCCTTTCATGGGGCAAGGGGTGTAAAAAACCCCTTTCATAACCAGCAGTAGACACACTTTCAATGCTTTAATGGAAAATCTTGTCTTTGATTTCAAATAACCAGCTCTTGCCAAAAGCAACTAAAATTAACACATTCCAGCCCAGGCTGTAGTCAGCTCTTGAGTGTTTTAAATTTTAAATGAGCGAGTCCAATGAATAAGCTGGAGGCACGTTCAGGAGCCTGGACACTGAAATGCTCTGTCTGCAGTGGACCAGCAGCAACAGGCGTTGCTCCACTCTTGACTTCAAGGGAGTGTTGCTGCCAAGGAGGAGGCCATTAAGTTCATTTTCCACAGGACAATCCCTTCTGGTCATATGAAGACAAAGGAGGGTGTCAGCAGTAGTAATGTGTAGTGAGCTGTGGACACATGCTTTCCTGGAACCACATCAAAACCACCACTTTGTTCACAGAGGCCACCAAAGAGCCATCTAATGGCAATGCCATTGTCACCATCAGTCTGCATCCACAACAGTGTCCTAAAGTGAAAAGATTCCATGTCTCCCTATTAGTCCTCTAAACCCTCTGTCTATCTCTCCCTCCACCCACATGTTTAACAAACTTATTTTGAATATTGGATGTGGATCTGGAATGCTGGAAGTCAACATGTTAATTACTATCTAGTGTAGATTGTGACACTGATGGACAGAATACTAAATAAGCCTGCAGGAGTCTAACATATCTATATTGACATTTTTGATTACTAACAGTTGGATACTTCCACCCTCAAAAATTTGAAAAGTTTCTTGATGTAGTTGTTTTTAAACGTTTTGAAAAAAAGTAAAATCTTTGCTACATATTGCAGTCATGAAGCCAGCAGCAGCATTTCATTCCTCAACATCAAGTATAGCTGTGAAAAGGATTTAAATTTAATGCTTGTTGCACTCAGATATGCAGACAAGCTGCAGACAAGATATGGAATCTTCAAAAAATATACATATAAACATTAAAACATCATTAGAATTCCACATAGGTCTCAGACAATTAAGTCTGCAAGCAAAAAATAATATAGTTAACACTATCTGTATTTAATAATATCATGTAAAAACTTTTCACATTTTCTAGTATATGCCCTGAATGGGTTTTACTTTGGTTTTTTGCACCAGAGATAAAACTGGTCTTCAGGTCAGCATAATTTTTCCCTAAGAGGTAAGAATTTTTACATAAAATGCACTTCAAAGAAAATTGCTACCTTTCTAACTCACTGGGCCAAAGACTCTATAGACATCTACACCCTGAAATCAACTGCAACTGGAATATTTTAAACTGAACTATAACAAAGAATACCAGCCAGGAAGGAGGCTTCAGCCAGAAATACAAGAGCATTCTGTCATGGTTGTGAAACTGGAGGTACAGCTTTCCTTAGCTCTTGCTGAATAAGCAATAAATTCCAAACACCCCCAAAATCAAAACAGAGAAACTCTGTTGGAAACTATATTAGACTGGTGTTGTAAAAATAAACTCAGAGACCTGTGGACTAAACGTGCTGTTCTTTCCATGCCATAGCAAAGCAAAGCAGCCTTGTCTCCAGAGATTCTTCTGCCAATGTTTGAGAACTGATCTTTATGTGTTTGTACCAAGAGTTAGGGTGCACATCGCCTATTTAACAGAATATATTGCACCTCCTGATGAGTACACCATCCCATTTTAATTTACTTTTTAATTACATGCAATGATAGAATCATTAAGGTTGAAAAACAATGCTTATTCATCAAATCCAACCATCAGCCCAACACTACCATGACCACTAAACCACATCCTGAGGTACCATGTCTACACGTTTCTTTGAACCCCTCCAGCGATGGTGACTCCACCACCCCTGGGCAGCCTGGGCTGATGCTTCACCACTCTGTCAGGAAAGAAATTCTTCCTAGAATCCAACCCAAACACCCCTAAACCAGTCCCATCCCTTTTTCAGCCTTGGGAAAGGTGGAAAAAAAAACCCAACCCCTGAACCCCAACCATACCTGTTGTCTTGGGCACACCGAATCCTGCAGCCTTCCTTAGGTATCACCAAGCCCAAGTGCATCCTCAGCCGACAGTTAGTGGGCCCTGTGTGGGGCCAGACATGAGTCCCTGGGTGCATGATGGAATATTTGATCTGCAAGAAGAGAAAGGTGTCTTCAACACGTTCAGCTTCACAACCATACCAGCAGAAGTTCAGGACTTCACTTATGTCTCATCCTGAATGATGGGCCAAAAGTGCAATGTCACCTGTTGTAAGAGTCTCACCAACAACTGTGCTTCCTCATGTCCTAAACGAGTTCAACAGTACCAAAAATCATGTCTTGAGGGGTCTGTGTGCACCAGGTGTGTGTGTCAAAGGGCATATTTTTCTTCTTTTGCCTAAAACAACTAGTACTCATATTTCAACCTGAAAATAAATTACTTCAAATCTACAATCAGAAAAATACCTTATTTCCTACGGAAAGACTTGCAGACTTGCTTATCACTTCAAAGGATGCAGCACAGGAGACAAGGCCTGTGTTAGCCAGACTGACTGACCCCTCTCAGATGACAGTGTGGCTGTGAAGGTCACTGTCAGCCTTGGCTGGAGCAGCCAGGAGATGGTAGAGTTCAGGGTCATGAGAGGAGGGGAGAAAGGCAAAAAGTAGGATTACTATCCACAGGAGAGCAGATCTGGGCTTATTCAGGGATCTGCTGGGAAAAATTCCATGAGATAGAGTGCTGGGGAGAAGAGGGGTCTAGGACAAGTGGTCCTAGATTGGTGACCTTTAATTATTGCTCCAAGCTGACAAATGGTTCATCCCCATGTGCAGGATGGGTGGCAACTCAGACAAAACTAAAGCACAAAAAGGAAGCATAGAAGAGGTGGAAGCAGGGTTGGGTCACCTAGGAAGACTGTAGAGACACTGTCTGAACATGCAAGGATGAGGTTAGGAAAGTCAAAGCTCTCCATGATGTTGACTCTGGAGATGGAAGTGAGGGGCAACAAGAAAAGTTTGAACAAATACATCAGCAGTAAAAGGAAAACAGGGGCCTGCTGCTACATGTGGCAGGATATCTGATGACAAAGGACATGGAAAAGGCTGAGGCACTTCATGCTTTCTTTGCTTCAGCTTTACTGGTATGACTGACCTTCAGGAATCCCAAGCACCTGAGACCAGTGGAAAAGACTGGAGCAAAGATGACTCACCTTCAGTGGAGAAGGATTAGGTTAGGGAACATTTAAGCAAAGGCAACAAACTGGTCCATGGGTCCTGGTGGGATCCACCCACCCATCCCATGAGGACTGAGGGACCAAGATGATGTTGTGAATCCACATTGAATAATCTTTGAAAAGTCATAGCAACCAGCAGAAGTCCCAGAGGACTAGCAGAAAGGAAATGTTTTTATCTTCAAGAAGGAGGATCTGAGGAATTATAGGCTAGTCAGCATCACCTCAATCCATGGGAATGTGATGGAGCAAATAATCTTGGAAACTGTTTCCAAACAAAGGAAAAGGTGACTGGGAGCAGTCAGCATAGATCTATGAAAGGGAAATGGTACTTTACCAGCTTTCTGTGGTGAGATGTCCAGCTTGGTGGATGAGGAGACATTGTAGTGAGACTTTCTCAACTGTAGTAAGACTTTCAACACTGTCTGTCATCCCCATTGACAAACTGATAGAGTAGAAACGAGGTAAGTTGACAGTGAGGTGGACTGAAAACTGTCAGTTCAGCCAGGCTCAAAGAGTTGTGATTGGAGGCACAAAGCCCACTCATCAGAGGTGTACTCCAGGGCCCAGTATTGAGTCCAGCACTGTTTCATAGCTTCAGAATTTACTCAGATGATGGGACAGAGCGCATCCCCTCAGCAAATTTGGAGATGACAGAAAATTGGAGAGGAATGGCTGATACACAGATTTTTTGCTGTCATTCATAGGGACCTTGAAAGGCTGGAGAAAGGAGCAAATAGGAATCTTACGATGTTCAACAACAAGGAGAAATAACCCCATGTTCCAATAAAAGCTGATGGACAACAGTCTGGAAAGCAACTTTCCAGCAAAAGATTGTGGGGTCCTTATAGACAATGATCTGAACATGAGCCAGCAATGTGCCCTTGCAGCAAAGACAACCAACAGCCTCTGGGGGTGCATTATGGAGAGCCCTGGCAGCAGGCTGAGGGAGGTTATCCTTCCCCTCTACTCGGAGCTGGTGAGATGTCCTGAGTGCTGGGTCCAGCTCTGTGCCACCAACTACGAGCGAGACTCGGGCCTGCTGAAGCAGGTCTAGTGAAAGGCTATAAAGGTGATTAAGGGATTTGAGCATCTGACAGACAAGGGGAAGCTGAGAGAGTTGGGCCTGACAGAAGGCTCAAGAGGGGATCTTATCAATCTATATAAATACCTTATGGAAGGAGTGAAGATGATAGAGACAGGTTCTTCTTTACAGTATCCAGTGAAAGGCAAAGAGGCAATGGACACAGATTGAAACACAGGAAACTCCATTTAAACAGAAGAAAACATGTTTTTACTGTGGACTGGAACAGGTTGCCCCTGTAGAGTCTTTATCCTTAAAGGCATTCAAAATCTGACTGGACACAGTTCTGGGCAACCTGCTCTAGTTCATCATAGTTCGAGCAAGGGGTTGGACCAGGTAATCTCCAGACGTCCCTTCTCACCTCAACCCTTCTGTGATTCTACAACAACTCAACAACAGGACACATGAATAACACATGACAGGGTAATTTTGATATATCTTAGGGTTTAAGGTGTTACTTCATCTCCAACTGTGAGGAAATCAGCAGAAGTTCCCACCACCTGAGGTTTCAGCTTGCCAGCAGTTTCTTATGACAGCCAGTGATCAGCTGCAGTGGCCATGGTAAAATGGCTCAAACTAAAGATTCCATTGAAAGGCCTCAGCAAACATTTCACCTTGTATTTGCTAAGGGCTAAAACTTGGTGCATTTTTACTATTAACTTCATATGTCATGCCTGAGGCAACATTAAATATACCAAGGTCACGCATCCCTCTACACACATTTCTCAGAATCACCTGCTCCCAGCATTAGGAATTTGCAAAAATGAAGAAGTTTTCCAGGTACCTGTCCTCTCCTGCAGCCAGTAGCTTCAGGGAATCTTTCCAATAAAGCACATGTTTTTGGAACACTTTTACAAGCATTCTCATTTTTTCTTCCTAGTGAAAATAATGGATAGAGACAGGTAAGAGCAAAGAACCAATATTTCCTTAGTTTCTGCTTTGCAAAGAGAAAAAAAAACACCAAAGAGCTGACACTGAAAGACAGGTAAACACTATTACTGTCATTTTACAGATTGTGAAACAGAAGTATTTACATGTTGTAATATGAGAGCAGCCTGCACATCTTTGCTTTTAAAGTATTTATGAAGACTAGGCTTTCTACCATTTTTTAAACAATTCTAAAAGTCTAACATTAATGAGGCTGCATAGAGATGAGAAGTTGCACCAACATCGTACCTTCTCAGGACCAGATTATACTTTGACATAAGCTGCTTTTAATATTTTATTTTACAGTACTTTTTCATATGTAGACTCTTACAAGAATTTAAGGTCATTCCAATAGCTGGGCATCCCACTGCACATTTCAGGAACAGGGCAGCAGGCTTATTAAAATAATTTTCTTTTGCTGATACCATTTCTGAATTACAGATTTTAACTAGCTGACAACACAATATTGAGGATAAGCCTTCTCACCCACTCCCATCTTCCCTCAGGCTGATCCCTACTATCCATTACCAAATCAAAAGTTGGCAGGCTTGCCAGAAGAGGAGTATG
>NW_008593079.1:12426-21381 GCF_000691845.1 Merops nubicus | reverse complement strand
TCTCTTCCAACCTTAATGGTTGTTTGATTCTAATGTTCCTGCTCTTGGGTCAGTTTTGCTGCAGCCTTGGAGTGTCTTGTGGCTGGTGCTGGGGGGGCAGAAGGCCCTGGGGGGGCAGGTTGGGGTCTGAGGCCCCCGGGTGTGCCCTGCACGGCGTGTGGGGGTGACTCCTGGGGGGGGAGCCCCTCTCCATCTGCCAGTCTGGGCTGCCTGGGTGCAGGATGTGCCAGGCTGGAGCTGTGTGGGTGGCACCTGGGTGCTGGGTTTTCTGTAGCTGAGGCAGCTCCTTGCTCAGAGTGTGTGCTGTGTTTCAGGCCCCAGAGCAGAGGGTTCTCCTCCTGCTCTCTCTGTGCTTGCTGAGATAAGTGCTCTCCTGGGTTGCTCAAGGCACTGTGTAATTGAAGACCTCCTACAGCTCTCTTGGTGTGGCTGGAGAGGAGCTGCTGCTGGGGGAGGGGGTGAGCCAGTGGAGCTGCTCCATGAGGAGAGGGGAGGGGATGGCCGTGGTGCCAGGCTACTCCAGCCATGGCATTGTCATGGTGCCATCATCTCCTGGCTGAGCCAGTGGTGTGGCTGCAACACCAGAGTGCAGGAGAGTTCTGTGTTCTCAGGATGGCCCAGGACAGAGGAGGGGTGGAGAGGGGTGAGAAGTGGAGTGATGCTGCTCCGTGAGGGGCTCACGCTGAGCTGGGCTAGAAGAGGAACTATCTTCTTGCCCCCTACAAGGTTTTACTCTCCCCATCCCATCTCCCCTCAGCTCTCCTGGTTTCCTGCACTCTCAGCAGCCTCTCAGGCAGTTTTGAGTGGTTCTGACACTTATCTCTATTTTTTTTTTATGGAAACACCAAATGTCCCTGTTGTGTGTGAGGCTTATCCTACCTCTGTGCTTGTCTGAGGTGCAGCCAGAGAGGTGGTGGTTTAAATCTGGGCCAGCTGGTTGGAAACTGGGACGTGGTGCCTGAGGAAAGCCAGGAAGGGCCAAATGGTGTAAAAATGGCCACAGGAGCCCCCCAGGTGCCACTGCCCTCGTGAGAAGAGCTCCTATGGCTCTGGACAGGGCAGCACAGTGAAGACTGGCTGTGCCTTGGACAAGTGACATGTTTGCTGGCTGGTGTGTCTGGGGACAGTGTGCTCAGGGGACATCTCCTCCACCTCCTGTCTCTGAGACTTTGCTTTCCAAGCTCTTGTCCTGGGTTTTCACTGGCTGTGAGACTCTTGTTGCAGCTCTTCTCCCTTCCCTGTGTTAGTGCCCAGGTCTTCAGCTGCTTATCTGTCAGCTTAGCATGATCTGAAGGTACAATCCCTGTTGTCCTTTTGGGGACGACCTCCTGTTTGTGCTGTGCCTGGGCACCTGTGGCCCTCTCCAAATCCATCCTGCTGAGTGACTAGGAAGGTCTTCATGGGCCATCAAGCCCAGTTCCCTACTGCTGAAGTCCTTTTGCAGGTCATGAACTGCTCCAGGAACTACTTGTTGGAACTAACTCTGTCCTTTTTCCCCCCCTCCTCAGTGCTTCTGGAGCAGCTGGTCCAGAGATCTGCTCTTTGAAAGGTTAGAAATCCTCCTCTGCCTTCCAGCATCCAGTTTGCCTGGGCTGGTTTGTTGTCCTTGTGCCATTGCAGTGTGTCATCTTGCAGATGAGAGATGACTTGCAGATTTTCTGCCTTCCCTTCCCTTCCTTCCCTGGTTTGCTGTACCCTTTCTGCCCTGTGCCAGCTGTGCCTCTCGGTGCAGAGCTGTCCTGAGAAGCGTGGTGAAAGCTGCTTGGCTTTTCCCACAGCTTCTTCTGGGCAGCTTGGGTTTTGCTGGGCCTGTTTATATCCAGCCCTGTTGTGCTTTTGAGTGTTCAGAGTGCAGGTGGAGTTTGGAGCTGTGCAGTTGGTGGAGTAGAGGAGGGTGATTTTTTTTTTTGGCACTGCTGTCACTTCTGTCTCCTTTTTAACGTCTGTCCTTGCTGCTTGTGCCATCCTGCCCCTTCTGGAGGGAGAGGTGTTGTCAGAAAGAGCTGAGGCGAGGTGAACCTGACAAAGCAATGTGCTGAGGAGCCAGTGCCTGGCTCATCCTCGTGGCTTTTATTCCTGTTTATCTCTCGCTGTGAATGTGCAATAACAACAGTTCTGTTCCACACAGGCTGGCACAGCCTCAGACAGGAAGATCTGCTGTTTACCAATCAACACTCTAAGTGAGAAAGGGGGGGGGCAAAAAAGAAATGGTTTATTGCTGCTGGGTAACCCAGAGTGTAGTTAAACCTTTCAGAATCAGAGAGGAAACCCAGAGCACACAAGATGCATTTTTCCTGGCAAGAGGCCCGTGTGCGTGTTCCTCCCGCAAAGCATCCCTGCTTAGGCCACCTCCCAGTAAATCTGTCACGTGCTGGTAGCAGGGAAGCCAAAGTTGCCTGTTTTTTATGATGCCCCTGGTCTCCACAGGCTGTCTGTCAAGGTGATTTTCCAGCCTGGCACGTTTGGTAGCTGGGGCAGCTGGTGGGGCTGAGCGGGATGACAGAACTCTGCCAAGAGGATTCTAACTCCAGGGAGGAAAAAGATCTGGAGAGATCTGCTGGGGAAGCTTCCCAAGCTTGGATGGCAGTGGCTTGGCTCGTGTTGTTCCTTCCCTTGTCTGCCTTTCCGTGGTGTTTCCAGGATGGCACTAATGAGCTGGCCCGTGCCAGCCCACACGCTGCCCTCGTTAACACTGCCCTCACAAGTGGGCCACAATTGGCTTCTGGCCTGGAGGAGCCCGTCCTGCCTCATTGCACTCCATTGGAGCAGTTGTTAATTGACTTAGTAGAGCACTGGGGGTGTAGAGATTTGGTTGTGGGTTGGGTTTTTTTTTTCAGTGTGTGTCCATTCAGACTCTTCGGTGCCTTTGTTGCCGTTCTCCTGCTCATTCAGAAAGGACCTTCCTGCTCTGCAGCTGTCCAAGGAGAGGGCGTTTGAAGTTAACCCTTGTTTTGGAGAAACCTTCCTGCCTGCTGCTTCTCCCTCTTCTCCTCCCTGTAGCTTGTCATTGAGATGTTGCTTGCCCTTTTGAAGCTGTGTAATCCCCTCTCTCAATGTGACTGTGATAGATTTCCAGTAGCTCACTGGATAATCCATCACTGGTTTCCAGTGGCCTGTGCAAGGGAGAAGAGGAAACTCTTTTTTTCAGACTTTGACTCTAGTTGCTTCATGCCTAAGCTGCAATAAATCTACTTTTCCTATCAATCTTTTGCTTCAGGCTTCGGACACCTCTCCCTCTGCTTGCATACTTCAGAAGAGTCAGTGCTGAGCATTAAATGCAGCTCAGCCCAACTCAGCTGCTGTGTATGAGTTTCTTCTGTGTTAAAGTGGGGCCAGAACCAGTTTCAAGGCAGCTGGAAGAAGGTAAAGATCCTCGAGCTTGCCTTTGCATGTTCATGTGCTGCTGTTCTGGACTCTGCTAAAGCACAGCATGGAGTGTGAGGACCTGTCCTGGGCTGGTCTAGTACTCCAGGTTAAATTAGCTCGTTAGCTCATTAATTGCCCATCTGGAAATCTGTTTCCAGGCAGCTAATTTCATCTAATGATATCTCTGCAAGTGGCGTGCCAGTCTTGCTTCATGCAGCAATTTGGAAAGTGGCTCCTCTGTAGCTTCCAGTCCCCTAGAATCCCTCTGAGGCCAGAACATCTGACTGGCCTCTCTCCTCTCAGCCCTGCTGCCCCATGCCAGAGGTTTGGGTGGGGAAGTTTTACCCTCCTCTCTGTTTTTCCACATCCACCCCTCCTCTCTTTTTTTCCACATCCACCCCTTCGCGGCGCTGCCTGTCCGGGAGCTGTGTGGCCCTGGGGAGCTGGTGGCCCTGGGGAGCTGGTGGCCCTGGGGGGTGTGGCAGTGCCTCCTGAGTCCCAGCCTGTGCCCCAGGGCATGCAGGAAGCTCTGTGCTGGAGCACAGAGGGCTGACAAACCTCCCACAGCCCTGCTGAGTGTGCCAGCTGCTGGCAAGTCCTTCCTGCTGCACCTCTGCCTCCCTCTGGCCTCGGAGGTACCTTCCCACCCCGCCCTGCCAGGAGCTTTGCAAGGAACTGGAGCTTGCTGACACCTTCATTTCCTGCCAAGACTGCAGCACCCGGGCTGCCCTGCAGTGCTGGCTTGGTGGGTGAGGGCAGGAGGAAAGAGCAGCAGAACTTTTTCCTCATCCCCAAGACACCTGCTCAGGGAGGAGCGTTCCAGTGGGCGTGGCTGCTGTGCAGCTGGGGTCCCATGGGTGAGTGGCTGCTGTGCGGCTGGGGTCCCATGGGTGATGGCAGGAGCTCCTGCTGCACTCAAGCCATAGAGCTCTCCTTGGGGGGTGCTCAGCACCTTGGATTTCAAGCTGTTCTGCACCTGGCTGGGGGGGGTGTCTTGTCGCTGGTCTGCTCTTTCCCCCCTGCCTTGTGGAAGGGGAGAGACTGTTCACACTTCCTCCCCTGGGCTTTCTTCTGTTCTCAGGCTCATCTCAGCCTGGTGAACACCAGTCGTGCTCTGCTCAGTGCTGGTCCCTGGGGTTCTGCTGCCCTGCCCTGTGGAGCTGAGCCTGTCGCTTGCTGCACCCACAAATGCCTGAGCTGCTTGTCCTTGCTTGGTTGGCATGACACACCCTCAGGCCTCCCCTCTGCGTCCTTCAGCTGCCCCATGCCTGACCTCTGGGACTCTCTGACCTCCTCCTGCTGCTGCTGCGGCTCGTGCTGTGTGCCTCCCCCATCCCTGCTCACCCCAGACCCAGTGGACACTTGGTGGTCGGTGAGGAGATCTCCTTATGGCTGGTGGCAGGACCAGGAGAGGGTCAGGTCTTTGTGGTGTATAAAGTGGTCTCCTCCTTGATGCCCCAAGCTCCTCCAGCTCCACTCATCTGCCCCTGGACTGCTGCATGTTTAGGATGTGTGAGTCCTGTCTTGCAGTCCCCAGCGAGGAGGCTGCTGCTCCTGCCTGGGTGGCCTAGGCAGTCCAAGCTCTCCAGGACCCTTATTTCTCCCTGCAGGCAGCAGGTTGTGTGAGGGTGAGAGTAGAGAGCTCTTATTTTGCTGTTGAGGGTGATACCAGATCCCAGCCTCTCTTAGTCAACCCCCAGGCAGGGGAGTTCCCAGAGCAGAGGAAGGAGAAGGGTTGGTGCTTGCAGCTTCAGTCCCAGACAAGAGCTTCCTGCTGCGTGGCTTCCTCTGGGCACAGCTTTTGAGGGGTGATTTTTCCCCAGGTACTTGGTGTGCCTTCTCCTGGGGCAGCTGCTGGCCCAGCACCTCCATTGAGACCTGCCTGGTGTGCAGGGGGCTGTGTTTTCATTCCTGGATCTGCCCTGGGGCAAGGGAGTAGCTCGGAGGTGCCTTTATTTATAGGCTGAGAGAGCAGAGGAATTAATGAAGGGACAAAGTCTCGTCCGAGTCTGGGAGGCTGAGAAGCAAGAGAAAACTCCAGCAGGTGCTGAGCTGGCTTGTGCTGCACGGGTGAATAAACTCCTAAGAAAAGGAGTGTGGGGGATATCCCATCACAGGGAGGGGGCCAGCTGGGGTGAGTCTGTCTCACTGGTTTCCTCAGCAGGCTGGAGCAGCTCCAGGGGCCTCCGTGTCTTCTTCCTGCTGCGTGCCAAAGGGAAGAGCTCGGGGCTGAGCCCAGGAAGGTCCTAGGAAAGGTCGATCCTGCAGCTTCCTAGATACATTGAAACACATGGGCTAGTTCCCTTTTATTTTCCTTTTTTTTTTTCCTCTCTTTGGAGTCAAAACCTACTTTGAAGCCTGAGCAAAGGAAAGGGGGTTGGGCAGACCCAGAACCCCTCCCTTCCTGCCTGCTCTGCTTTAGGTGGTGTGACAAGAGCTGGGGTCAGCGCTGCTGACTGCTGCTGAGGAACAGGGTTTATCTGGAAGCATCCAGGAGGCTGCTCTGCTGCCCTGAGCTCCAGGAGGAACCTCCATGGGAAAGATCTGCTGCCCTGGGCACCAGGAGGACCCTTCATGGGAAAGATCTGCTGCCCTGAGCTTGCTGTAGGTGCCTGCTGCTCAGGGTGCTGGCGGGGCAGCTCGAGGAGGGGTCTGAGCCCCACACGACAGCTCAGGGTAAGTGGGTGTGAGTGGTTTGGAGGTGGGAAGATCAAGTCTGGGATTATTTTGGAAGCAGTATTTTGGGAGCAGTTAAGCAGCATCAGATGAAACCCAGTAATTGTTGCAGCTGCAAGGGGCAAAAAACCCAAAATCCAAGCTCAGCATCTTGCGAAGGAGTTTAACTGTTCATTTCCATGAGCAAGATCCACCCTTCTGGAGACACTCCAATCTGCTCACGTTGTTGCCTCCTCTCCTGACGAGAGAGGTGGACGCAGTGCTTCATTAATGAGGAGGAAGACCCTGCTCCCTGCTGCCAGGGCACAGGAGCTCTTGGCAGTTTGTCCCTGTTGGGTGGCTGAAGCCTCCCCTGTTCATCCTGCAGAGCATCTCCCAGGGCTGCTCCCTGCCCGCTGGCAGAATTCTGCCAAAATAAGGCCAGCTTGCTGCTTTAATTGAGCCCTTTGCTCGTTAGGGTACTGTCATTTTCATCCTCACCTCTCCTTGCAGGCTCTTCATTTGTTTAGTGGTTGGCCCAAGGTATTCCTGGGCTCGGCGTGGCGAGCACGTACACGCTCTGCCCTGAGCCCTGCTGCTGCCACTCCTCCTGCTTTCGAACCTGTTCACCCTCTCCCCTCCTTGGGCTGATGTTTCCCCCTAAATATTGGCCACTGGCTGCTCTCAGGAGGTGTGAGGGGTGACCCTGAGGAAAGGGATTTGCTCCTTCACCCGGGGAAATCGGATTTCTCGCAGCGCTCGCGGCCAGGCACAGCCCACTTAGACCAGACAGTCTCGGAGATCACTGCGACTTAGCCAGGTTATCCTCCACCTATTTATAGACTCCTTCCCCTTCCCAGCTCCACCCAGCGTGGGGTTTCACCCCACCTCTTTGGGGCAGGGTTCCCAGGCTCTCCTCTCCCCGCAGATCTGCTCCCCGGGGCAGACCCGGCGGAGGAGGACGGGCCGGGGCACAGGCAGCACCTCGGGACCCAGCAGTGATGTGGGCAGCAGGCATGTCCCTCGCCTCTCAGGGTGAGCTGAACTGGCCTCTCCGTGGGGAGGAGGAGGAAGCAAAGGGTTCTGCTTTTCCAGCTCGAGAGGCAGCTGAGGAAGTGATCTCGAACCGGCCCGAGGACTCGCTTTATTTGGCTCTGCTCGAGGGGGCAAAAAGCCTATTAACAGACTGAGCGTCCTGCCTTCTGTTCCCCTCAGCCTGTGGTGAGCTGCACGGGGCTGTGTCTCTACCCAGCTAGCCTTTTTTGGTTTGCTTTGTCATGGAGGAACCCAGGTCTTGAGGTGAGAGACCGAGTTTGCTCTCTGGGGCGCTTCCCCCGCGCCTTTGGTGCTGTCTGGGGCATGGGGCAGCCCCCCGGCGGGGTCACTGGGGCTGGGGCTGCTTGCAAAGACCCTTCCCCTCACACCCCCTGCTTTGCCTTGACCCAGAAAATCCAGTTTGTTACAAAACAAACTGCTCAGCAATGAGAGGGGAAGTGCCAGGGATCCACTTGGATCCACAGAAAAAGGGGAAGTTTTGCCACGGGAGGTGGGAGGCAGAGTGTGGAGATGTGTTGGCTGATGCACAGTAGTCAGACAGGCCAATTAAAACCAGGAAATCCAGGTAGGGAAAATTGTATCCTTGGGCTTTTTTCTTTTCAGTTTTCTTAGTCCAGGCTTTGCAGGTTACAGAGGAGAGACCAGCACAGAGCAGTTAACACTCCAGCTAACAGCCTAATTGCAGGCACATTTCGGTAGCAAATCTGCTCCTTGAGAGCTGCTGTGTTTGAGTCTGTTACCTATCAAGGCCTTCCTTGATCCTGTAGATCAATCCTGGGATTGAAAAATCTGTATTTTAGGAGCCTTCGTTTCAGCCTTTTTACAGCACAAAGTGGTTCCTTTGCAAAGGTCTCTCTGTAGCTGATTCATCTCTGTAAATCCTGGTGGGTAATTCCATAAGCTTGGCTGTGCTCATTTTTTCTTCTTCCTTGTTTCTTCTTTTTTGCTGTTAAATATTCCCTTGATCTGTTCCTCCTGACACACGTCCAGCTTGCCATGCCTTTTTCCTTCAAGGAGGGATGTGTGTCTTTCAAACTTGTTTGAATACCCCAGGACAGGGAGTGTTACTGTAGTTGAATTGTGAGGATGCTCAAAGAATAAGTTCTAAAAAGTAGGAAAGAGAGAGGGAAGAGCAGTCAAAGCCTCAAACCTGCTTCTGTGGGTAGGGGCACGCTCAGAATCAGCTCAAAATTGGCCAGAGAGGAAAGTATTTCATTGCAGTGTGTGAAACAGTCACAGAAAACAGCCTGGTGTGGAGAGACGCCCAGTCTGTGCATTTTCAGCCTTCCTGTGGTGTGAGGGGGGAACTGGGACAGAGGGATCTTGTGTCCTACACACAGCACAAGTAAAATCTCCTCACCACCACCAGGGTGGTCACGAAGTCAGGTCAGACTCCTCACAGCTGAGGTAAAGGCAAACCTGATGTGCCAGTCAGAGCCTGGAGCTTTCAGAGCCTTTTTTGTCTGTGTGATTCCCGAGGGCTGCTGCTTCGTGCCCCCCCGTCAGGCTTGCTCCTCCCTTTGCCTGTTGCTTCCCCGTGGTGGCGAGGGCTTTCTGCTGGGCTCTCGTGTGCTTTCCTCGGGCTGCTGCCCCGTGTCTGGCAACTCCTGGTGCTTAACTGGGGAGAGCATCTCCTAAAGTCCCCCCAATCCCCATCTCCAGGCAGCAAAAGCTGCGTTCAGTGCCACCCCCCGAGCGCCGGGACGGGGATCCCGGTCAGAGCGTGCACTGAAGAGGCTTCTAAAGCTGGCGGGTCGTTGCTGAAATCATACCTTACCTTTCTCTCTTTTTCTTTCCTTTTGTTTCCCCTTTCTCGTTTGTTTGTTTGTGTATTTTTCCCCCCCCTCCCCTTGATCAGAACCGACCTTCCTTTCTCCG
>NW_008593079.1:4616-12390 GCF_000691845.1 Merops nubicus | reverse complement strand
TGCCGTGAACCTAAGTTGGGCTAGAGCGGGGGCCAGCCATGGGGAGCTCTGCCTCGTCGCTGGCCGCCGAGACCGAGTCGGACCACGGCTTCAGTGGCTCGCCCTACCCGGGGCACCCGGCCGTGGGCTGGTATAGGAGTAGTGCCGGCGGCCCCGTGTGGGAGAGCGCCCTTATAACGCGCCAGCAGCAGCCCCTCCAGCCCCGGCTGCGCAGGTAAGGGGGAGGGGAAGGATCCTGCTCACCTCCCAGCTGCACGCCGGGTCTGGCCCAGCCCAGGCTCGGGTTGCTTCCTTCTGTAAGCCAGAGCCCCTTCTGCCCGAATTCCACCGTCACCAGCCGCCTCCTTCTGGCGGCGCTGCTGGTGGCTCCTGCAGGACTCGTCCCAGCCCCTCCTCCCTCTCCTGAAGGTGGCTGCCTGGGCGTGGGGTCGCAGTTGCTGTGACAAGTTGGCCACGTTCTCGTGGCTCCTCATCTCCCTGAGCTCCCAGCTCCGCTGGAGGTGTCACGGACAGAGGACAGCCACTCCAGGCTGGGTGGTGAGACGCAGCAAGAGCTCCTGAGCTCAAAAGAGCAGGAGAAGCTGTTTCCGTGCAGAAGCAGTGACATGCTTTTGGCTGCCAGCTCCAGGGGGATGGAACACACCAAAACAGCTACTCTAAAACAGAGCCCTGTGTTTCCAACCCTCAATTTCTATCCCTCCTTGGTGAAACCAACAGCTCGGATGTGTCTTTGAGTCACTGCCTCTGCCCCTTCCCCATCAGCCACTTGCAGTGAGGAATTTTGTTGGACGTTGGAGGGCTGGAGTCCTGCATTCAGGCTCTGACAGGTTGAGAGGTGTGTCGAGAGCATCTAAAAACCCTTTGCCCCAGGGGCTTGGCTACAGGGGCTGCTGTGGTTTGTGCTAATATCTGAGCCTTTTGCCTCATGCCTGCTCTGTGTAGATTCCAGCCTGGTGGGGTGTTTGCACTTGCTTGGGTCTGTTTGGAGCCGCTGGTCTTTTAGGAGTAGCTGCTTGCTTCTGAGTGTCCCCGAGCTGTCGTGGCTCCTCACTGGAGGCATTTGCTGTGGTGGTCGTGTAGTACCTGTTGTGTAGTCCTCGTTTTCTTGCCTTTCTGCTGCTGCAAGTCCCAGGATGTGCTTCACGGGGGTCTGGTGCACAACTCTGGGAGACCCCCAGGTGAACAACGTCACGCTTTGCTCCTCTGTAGCCCTGTCTTGGGTTTCCTTGTTGTGCTGGTAACAGTGTGAAGCTGTTGTCTTTGCTCTCAAGCGTGGACTTGAGTTCCTAGCAATGCCCAGGGGCCCTTAAAAAGGCTGAGTTGTGCAGTTCCCAACGTCTGCTGCTGCGTGTACCGACCTCTGTGGCTGGCCACAGTCGTGGGCAGTGGTGTGTGCTGTGCTGGTTTGTTCTGTCTGGTTCAGAGGGATCCTGTGAACAGAGCTGGGTCCTTCCTGCAGGATTCTTCCTTCCACGCTGCTGGTTTTTCCCCTGTTGCCATGAAGAGCTGGGGAGGGTGTTGACAGCTCCGTGCACGGGCAGCACGGAGATTGAGGAGCTCCCAGTGCAAAGCCAGCACTGGGCACTGGAAAAGGAACCACTGGCTCACTGTGGATAAGGGCAGTGTCCTGTTGGGACAGGAGTGGTTCTGCTGATCATGGTGTCTGCCGTGGTGGAGGGAGCAGGGAGCTCATCCCAGCTGAGTGCCCCACGGTTCCTGGAGCCAGGAAAAGCCTCTGGCTGTGATTCACCCAGCAGTGGGTTGCGTGGGAAGAACCCGCTCGGGGTGGTGGTGATGGAAGTGGGTTCAGAAACCCTGCTGAGATCAGCTGAGCTGCCAGGCAGCAAAGGCCTCACGGCTCCCATGGTGAAGAGGCTGCCTCTGATCCCTTTCCAGAGGGGAACGGACAAAGACGTCCCTTAAAAATAATCCAGGCAGTGAGTAGAAGGAGTCAGGGTGGCTCTGGGTGGGCTCGGCCCTGGGGTCGTGCAGCAGGAAGGATGTGGAGTACTGGGGAGTCAATCCAGGCTGCACAGGAGTTCTGGGATGGACTTTGCTTTTCCTGCTGGTTTCCTGTCCCTGCCTGCGGCCGCTTTTGGAGCTGATGAACCCTTGGCTGCTCTCAGGAGGCTCAGAGCCAAGGGGCTCTGCTCTGTCCTGGGGCTGGACTGGGACCTTCCTCAGCAGGACACGAGTACTTCACGACTGCCTGTGGTCTGGATTTGTGGGGGGGACTGGGGGAGGCTTTGCTCGTGGTGGGAATAAGGGAAGAGATCAGAGCTGTTTGACTTTGGGGGTTTGGAAGCTGGGAGGAGGCTGCAGCATCTCCTGTTGTTTAGGTGAGGCTGGAGGTCTAGAGTTCCTTGTTTGCTGAAGGCAGGAGGGAGAAAAAAAAGCCTCAGTGGTAAAAGCAGTAGGCTTGTGCCATCCAGCTTTGAGTCCCTGCTCTCTTCTGGACCAGGCTGTGCAGCTTCTGTGTCCCACCTTCTAAAGAGGAGCTTGGCCCTGCCCTCCCCTGCGTGCCAGGAGAGCACTGCTCAAAGACTGGAGGCACTGAGTGTCAGATGCTTGTTCGTTAGAGGGATCCTACTGCTGAAATCTCTGCTGGGGGCAAAGATGCTGTTTTCAAACACAACCCTGGTAGCTGTCCTCTAGGGAGGAGTTGGGGCACTGAGCTGTGCCCCAGGTGAGCCTGAGGGGTGGGGAGTGTGTGTTTGCCTTGATTCCCTGGGATCCATAACAAGGGAGAGCAGAGTCCTGCTGAGAACCAAGAACTGCTCGAGTTCCCTCCCCCCTCCAGCGAGGCTTTTTGGGGAAAGTGTTGCAAATTCTGTGTGATCTAGGCTGGACTGAAGTGTCTCTGCCCACCACTGGCTTTGGCTGATGCTCTCTGAGCTCTGGCCCTCTCCAGAGGATGCATTTTCTGGGATTTCTGTGTGAAATATGTTGTATTTCTCTAGGAAGGCCTCTCCAGAATGCAATACCTCTGGGCCTCAGTGACTGTGGAGGGAGGAACAGACTCATGTTCTTTTTAATGCTAAAAATATATAAATCCCTTTGCTTTTGGCAGGAAGGGAGGAGACCTGCTTTCCATGTTGGCAGCTGGTGGGAGGGCACTTGCTGTGCCACCCTCCCTTGCTCTCCAGAAGCACCACTTGGCTCTGGAGAGTAACCCCAAGGGAGGTACCTGTGACGTTGGTGTTTGGGAGCCCCAGGGCTTCAATGTGTGAGAACCAGCAGGTCAGAACTGCTGGGGAGCACCACCAGCTCTTACCTCAGGGACTTTGAGCTGTCTTGGCACCAGGGGAGATGTTAGTAACGGGGCACTGGCATGCTGAGGAGTGGCAGGGAGCCGTGGGGAGGGGCAATGTGGTGGTGTGCAGCTCCTGCCACCCTCCTGGTGTGGCATCAGCAGAAACTTGTGCCTTGCTGGGGAAGACCAGCCTTGGTGGGCCAGTGTTTGTGCTCTTTGGAGTAGAGTCAGCCTGACAGAGCTGGGATGTGTTGGAGCAGGCAGCATTCCCTGGCTTTTGTCAGCAACCTGCTTGGACTGGGCTGTGCTCAGAGTTGATTTTTCTTCCTGGGAGAATCGTAGGATCACAGAGTGATTTGGGTGGGAAGGGATGTTTAAAGGTCACCCAGTCCAACCCCCTGCAGGGAGCAGGGACACCCCCAGCTAGAGCAGGGTGCTCAGAGCCCCTGGGATGGTTCCAGGGATGGGGCAGCGACCACCTCTCTGGGCAGCCTGGGCCAGGGGCTCAGCACCCTCAGTGTCAAACATTTCTTCCTTACCTCTCCTCTGAACCTGCAATCACAGACTGGTTGAGGTTGGGGGGCACCTCTGGGGTGTTGCTGGCCCAGCTGCCCTCCCAGGCCTCCATGCAAAGAACAGAGATGTGAAAAGCTGGGGATAACCAAAATCTCCTCTGACTATATCCCCAGAGGAAGGATGAGGAGGGAAGAGACTTTTCCAAACCACAGGGGTGCCAGCATCAGCTCGGATGTTCAGGACCTGCCTGCTCATCCCAGCAGAGCAGAGCTGCTGTTCCCCAGGCACTGCAGGGAGGGGGGGGGTTGTCCCTGTGTGGGCTGTGCTCCCTCTGGAAGCTGGTGTGGCCTCAGAGCTGAGCTGGGATTTGGTAGAGTAACCATGCTGCAGGTTGTCGTGGATACCTGCCTGCTGGGAACGTGGGGCTTGTGACTGTTTCCCTGCCAGTTGTCTCCAAAGCAGGCTGCAGCTGGAAGTGTGGCTTGGTCCAGGAGGTGTGTGGTGCCAAGGAGCTGGCACTGTGCATGGCCCGAGGCTTCCAGCCCTGCCCATCCACTTCCATGCTGGCTGCTCCAGCACTTTGCTTACTCAGAAGCCTCTCAGCTCTTTATATTTGGGCTATTTTTAGCTCTGGAGCCATGGAGAACCTGGAGGAAGGCTCAGAGTAGCAGAGACCAAAGCTCTTAATAGGTATCCAACCAAACTGGCCAGGGTTCTCCAGCTTGGAGAAGAGAAGGATTTATACCCAGTTACATGAAGGCTCCAGGGAGACCCTCTAGTGGCCTTTCAGCACTTCCAGGGGCCTGCCAGAAAGCTGGGGACAGAGTTTTGAGCAGGGGCTGTTGGGACAGGACAAGGAGTGATGGTTTTAAAAGAGGGGATTGAGACTAGAGGGAAGGAAGAAATGTTTGACACTGAGGGTGGTGAGCCCCTGGCCCAGGCTGCCCAGAGAGGTGGTCGCTGCCCCATCCCTGGAACCTTCTCCCCCTGTATGGCCCAACTCCACTTCCCACAAGTGCAGGTCAGAGTTATCCTGCCCACTTGCTCTCTCCAAAGAGGGGGCAAAACCCAGGGCAGAGAATCAGCTCTTGCTGCAGGGCAGTAGGTTCTGGTCCTCCTCCAAGTGTGAGTGTTGGGTGGTCTTGCTTTGCTGCTCTCAGGGTGCTGCACTGCGTGAAGGACATTGGCATCCAGTTTTGGCTGGCAGATGGTGAATTTCTCAAGTTTTCTCATTTTTAATAGCAGGGAATGGTAAGAGGAGCCAGAACAAGGATTTTTTGTTTTTTTTTCTGGAGCAAAACCTTGCTTCCTTGGCTTCTTTTGGCTGCAGAGGCAGGGGTTTGGTCTAGTGTTTGGTGGCAAATCACTTGCCCCCTGAGAGGTGTCACACATGGAGCCTGGAGCTGTGGAGCAGTCTCAGGCCTTCAGAAGGAGCTGATGGACAGAGGTGATGACAGCAGCAAGCTCAGGGGAGGAGAGAATGTAGGAAAGTGTCTGTGGAGGGTCCATTTCTTCTTCTCCCAGGGTGACGTGGGAGAACGAGGGTGGACACCACAACCCTGTCCACCTAATGTGGGTCTGCTTTAACCTCCTGCTTTTGCTGGCCTGGGCTCATGAGAGGGGACGAGGAGGCACAAACAGCCTCCTGCTTTTCCCTTCCCCTCCACAGCCAGCCCTCCCCTGGCTCCATTCCAAAACTACCCAAATGCCCCCAAACTCTCAGCTGCTGGTACGTGCTGGGTTTCTCCAACTGGTGACTTGCTCCAGTTTGACACTGGTGGCCCTGGGCTTGGGTCAGGGGTCAGAAATGGAGCTGGGGGGGACCCACAGAGCTGCCTCCCCCATCCCTGCCCAGCCTGGGCACTGAAAGGCAGCATTGATCCTGGGTGTGGAGGAGGTGAGGGGAGTGTGCACGGGGAGAGCCCTTTCTTCCCGGGGGTGGAACAGCCCCCACGGCCAGCGGGAGGGCCCCGTGGCCAGCAGGAGGGCCCCGTGGCCAGCAGGAGGGCCCCATGGCCAGCAGGAGGGCTCCAGGGCCAGCAGGAGGGCATCTGTGTGGCCAGGGCCGTGCTGGGGCTGCCTCTGCCCCTCTGCTGCAGAACGGGAAGGGGTAAATTTGGTAAGAAAGAAACCCCCTTCCTCTCTAGCTGGTCCTCAGGGATTAGAGGGGCTGGGAGCAGCTGAACTTTGCTCTTAACAGAGATTCCAGCTGTTGCCTTTGGCTGTAGGTGCCAGCCCAGGAGCAGGAGCAGCCTGTTGCTGTGGCTCTGGTCACCAAGGCAGCAGCTGGGTGCACAAGTGGCACCGTTGATTCACACACAACATACAGAGGCTTTAGGATTGCCTATGATGGATGCACCAAGCTGCAGGCTGGCTGTGTAGCTCTAAAAGGCAATTGCAATAAACATCTTACAGGGAAAAAACACACTCCATGTAGCTGAGGCCACAAATCTTACCAAATTTGTCCCTTCTGGGGAGGGGTGAGAACTAACCCATCGCTCTCCCTGCGACTTGGTGCCGAGTTCCTGTCCTGCAGATTTGGTCTGAAAAGGGGCAATATTTGTTCACCACTGTTGTACAGATGGACTGGGGTCAAACAGTTGTCCCAGGTGGCCAGCACAAAACTTCCTTGGTTGTTTGTCCAAGAAGAAGAAAGCTGCCAGGAGAGAGGTGGGAGAAGGGCAGAGCAGCCTTCACCACACTCCACGTCTCCTCCTCGGTGCCCTGAGAACACAGACCACTGATCTTCACCCTGCCTCCACGTCTGCTCCACCTCCAGATGTTTCTCAGCAGTGTGGAGCTCTGCAGTTTTCCCTTGTCTTCTGCTCCCTGCTTCCAGCACCTCCCCAACCTGCCTGGCTCTGGCACAGCACCACGTGCCAGCTGGTGCATCCCACAGCACCCCTGCCCGCGGGCAGCGCCGGGCAGCTGAAGGTCACCCTCAGGAGGTGGGAAGAAGTGATCTGGAGAGAAAGAAGCTGCTCCTGCCTTACAGATGGCACGTGTGAGGCTGCAGCAAGATGCCCAGCCCAGGCAGGAGGCAGCCCACAGCCCGTCTGGATAGCAGCAGGGGAGTCTGAAGATCAGTCTGGGCCGCGGGTGCTGCCCGGCTGCCAAGCTGGCAGCTTGCTGGGGGCTGGAGGGGCCTGGGCTGCCCTTGCCCAGGGCAGCACAGAGCTGGGCTGGGGTCCCTGCTGCTCTGGGTGCTGGCATGGGCAGGTTCCCCAGAGCTGGGCTGGCTCGGAGCGTGGTGGGTTCACTGGAGCAGGAGGTGGGGGAGGCTGGCTCCTGCCAGCTCTTGGCGGGCAGAGGACACAGTGTCCCTACCCCCTGGCCTTCACATTCCTGCCTGTGGAGGTGGGCACAAGCAGGATCTTAACCTGCAGCCCTCAGAGCAGTGAAACTGTAGGTGGCTGGGTGTCTGTGTGAATGCACAGACATGTATTTAACCCCCTGACCCCTTAGGACACCGAGGAGGAGACACCTTTTGTTCCAAGCCCTGCTGCTGGCTGGCACGTGCCCCACATGGCACTGGGACTTCAGACCCGTGCCACCAACTGTGGCAAATGTCTTTTTAAGCTTTCCCTGCTGAGGGGCTGAGGCTTCTCCTGCTGCTTACTCTGCAGCTGCAGGGTCTGGCTGTGAGGAGGGACAAATGCACAAGCACTCGGAGCTTCTGAAACGTGGAAAAGCTCCTGTGGGAGCTGCCAGGTCACAGCCCCTGGCACAGCTCCCTGGCACGTGCAGTGCCATGCTTTGGGCACACCCCAGCTTCCCAGCCTTCCCTGCTGAGGGGCTGAGGCTTCTCCTGCTGCTTACTCTGCAGCTGCAGGGTCTGGCTGTGAGGAGGGACAAATGCACAAGCACTCGGAGCTTCTGAAACGTGGAAAAGCTCCTGTGGGAGCTGCCAGGTCACAGCCCCTGGCACAGCTCCCTGGCACGTGCAGTGCCATGCTTTGGGCACACCCCAGCTTCCCAGCCTCCTTGCAAAGCCTGGCACCTCAG
>NW_008593079.1:0-4603 GCF_000691845.1 Merops nubicus | reverse complement strand
GGTCACATTTTCCTACAGCCAACCTTTGGGGGCTTGGTGGTGTGGGCACTGCAGGCCCTGGGAGGTGAGGTGGTGGGCAGGGCACTGGGGCTGGCAAGCCCCATCTGTCTCACGTGGCATCTGGGTCCTGCTGCGGGCAGGGTATGTGCTCCCCCTCCTCAGCCCCCTCCCTGTAGGTGGATGGTGATGTCCTTCAGGCTGTCCTTGAGGAGCTCGTGTGCTGAGGTTCCCCAGGAGCTGTTCCTGAGTTGGGATGTGATGGGAAGAGGGGCAGGAGCTTTAGGTGGGAGCCTCCTGGGGAAGCAGCATGTCCTGCTGCTGGAGGAGCCCCAGTGAGGTCTCTGCTGGGTTGCTGTGGGGGCAGGATGCTTCTCAGTGCTGGGAGGGTTAATTACAGGTGCTGAGCCAGGAGCATCCTCTGCATTCCAGCTGTCAAAGCACTAAGTTAAGCATGTGCCACCTTTACAAGGCAGGAGACAGTGCTCCAGGCTGAATTCTGGAGGCCAGGGGCCTCCCTGGTGTTTCCTGGCTGGGTGAGGAACCGGCCAGGAGCTGCTGGTTCCCTTGAGGTGGCAGCAGCTCCAGAGCACGGGGCCACGGACAGAAGGGGCAGGTTGGGGTGCTGGGTGGCTGTGTGGCTCAGCACAGCATCATTCTGCTCTGCTCCTGGCCCTTCAGCTCCACCCAGCCCAGCCAGTCCTTGCTGAGAAGCCAGAGAGACCAAAGAGGTGCCACGTGGGAAGTGCACAACGATGCCAGGCTGAACCTGAGGGCGAGTGGGAGACCCTGTGCTGAGCCTGTCTGCTGAGGTGGTGGGTTTCTGACGTGGGGCAGTGCTCTTGTGTCCTCCTGGAGCTCCTTGGTTTGCTGCTGATGTCCTGGAGATCGGTCTCCTGTGACATGGCAACATGGCAATGGCCCTGGGTGGCCTCTGCTGCCACGTTTTGCTTGGTGCCAGCAGGGTTAAGGTGCAGGGGAAGGTTTTAGGCTGGTGGGGATCAGAAGTCACTGAAGGAACCCAGCTCACCCAGGCTGCCCTGGTGCTGTGCCACGGAGGACGTGGCTCTGGGCCTGCTCTGCACATCCACGTGCACACTGGTGCTGACTCAGCCCATGCAGGGGCTCCCAGCTTCTCCCACCCCCACTGCAAGAAGGTCTGAGCCCCAAATCTCCTTGGGTGCAATGCTGAATTTCCTCCAGGGCTGCAGCAGTGTGGGCCAGAGCAGCTGACTCGGGGTGGGCTGAGCTCCCTTGGCGTCAAGAGGAAGCTCTGCTGTTAAAGTTCACCAGAGGGGGGTTGATTTTAGTTTTTTGAAGGTCATGTGTCAGCTGCAAGATGCTGTGAGCTTTCCTTGGCTTCTCCTCAGAGGAGGGGTCAGTGGGGGTCTCAGTGGGGGAATCCTGTGGCTCGTTGCACCCATGGCAATGTTGATCTGTGACTTCAGTCTCTTCCCTGAAGATCCAGCATGTAGAGCTGGCAAGCTCCTGGAGGAACAGGGGATGATTTAGCTCACCTCTGACCTCAGCAGTGCTGGAATAAGAAGGTAGAAGGCAGAGGGTGACATTTGGGGTGGGAGTGGCCCTTGTCCTGTCCTCTGGAGCCCCGGTGGCTGCTGTGTGGAAGTCCTGCGAGCAGCCCCCAGCCTGGGGATGCCTTGGACCTGTCATTCCATTCTCTTCCTGCTTTATCTATTGAACCTGATGCTTCAGCTGTTATGGAGAAGGACAGAGTTCTGTTAACATGGTCCCCCTGTGAAGGGAGCTCAGGTTTTAGCCTGGCAGGAACTGAAGGCTGGAGCCCAGCAGCTGGAAACGTGGGGTGGTTTATTCATTGGGGCTGGGAGAGGTGGGAGCAGACAGCTTTGGAGCTGTGGTGTTGCTCATGTTCCACTTCCCCTCGCTCTTTCATTCTGTTTTTCCCTTCCCTCCACCCCTCTTCCAATTTTATTTTAACAGCACTGCAAATTGCAGCATAAATCTTACCCGAGCAGCAGTTCAGGTTGACAGGCAGCACTAAATCTCCTCTTCCAGGAGTTTCTGTGGAGGTGGGGCCCCTGCATGAACCAGCCTTGCCTTCAGTTCATGCAAAGGACCCATCTACACAGGAGCCCTCTGTCCTGGCAAACATTTCCCACCTGCCTGTGCTGTCTCCTTGGATGTCTCTCCTTCCCCACCACACCTGAGCTTGACCCCCCTGCTTTGAAGCCAGGTATGGGGAGAGCAGAATAAAAGCACAGTCCATGCCTGTGTCTTGGCCACTTCTTGGCTGGCTATGAAGCTTCTAAGGCATTTTCCATGTGGAGTTCTTCAGACACTGGGCAGGTGTTGAAAGATTCAAGGATGGGTCTGCCTGATGGCATCAGGACCAAGGCACCAAGGGGAGAGGCAACTGCTGGCAAAGTGTGTTGGAAAGCAGAGAGATTCTGGGGGGCTGGAGTAGCTGGGAGGTCTGTGGAGGAGAAGCCCAGGGCCAGCAGTCCCTGTGGTATCTAGGGGCTGCAGGGCTCTGGCTCTAGGTGGCCACCTCAGCCTTGCCCAGCTCTGCTCTCCAGGGAGTGCAGGCTCTCTTGAGGGAGCCCACAGACCCTCACTTAAACAGAAATTCCTTAATTGCTTGAAAGACAGAGAAACAAAACCAACAAGCAGAGATTCTTCTCCATCCAGCTCGCTTTCCTCTGCAGGGCTTGCTTTTGAAGTGAGTGTTCAAACATCCCTCAGGTGTGGGTAGCTAAACGGGGGGAATCAAGCCTTGGTCCCAAGAGCCCACCCCTCTTGCTGAAGCTGTCCCAGCTCCTCAGATGAGAGCAGCCTAATGAGTTCAATCTCCTGCTCCTTTCCTTGCTTCCTCCCTTCCCTGCTGAGAGCAGGTGAGTCTTTACTGTAGGAGACAAGGGCAGGAATCAGCCCCCTCAGGGCTGTCCTCCCTTCCTCAGGCTCACAGCTCTGAAGGTCTCCTTATCTTTCTGTGCCTCCATGATCCTCCAGCAAAGAGCAGCCTGTGCTCTGCTTCTCCAGGGCCTGTTTCAAAGGGGACCTGGAAAGAGGTGACCCAGACTCACTGGAACAAACACCATGCTCAGGTCTCGGAGCTCCTCCAGTGGTGCCACAGGTGCTGCCTCTGCAGCTGGCTGAAGGACACAGCAGCAGGTTCCTGGGACAGCTTTCCCTGTTGGGATCCACTCCTCTCCAGGGAGAAGCTGGGCTGCTGAGTCCTCCTGACCTTCCTGGCATGGTATAAATCTGCTTAGTGGCACTGAAGGACCCAGTGTGATGTGGGTGAGGAGCCAGGAACCCATTTGCAGCCCTCGGGCTGATGTTTGCAGACCAGGTTGGTTCTCTGCTGGTTCCTGGGTGCTCAGAGGTGCTGGCAACTCTCTGAATGCTTTGTTCCCTTGAGATCCACCCCCCTATCCCTACACATGCCTTTAAGAGCTGGAATAAACCCCACGTCCCTGGTATTTAAATAGAAGCCTCCCAGGAGCATGTGGAAGTTCCCCACCTGTGGAAAGTGAGCAGTTAAAGGAGCTGGAGATGTGGTGGAGAACCATGAGCCCTAAGTGAAGAGCCCATAAAGACAGTGTCAGCAGAAAGAGGAGTGCCTCAGAGTCTTTATCTTCCTGTTGGCAGCATTCAGCTGCAACTCCAGCTGCTTTCTATTCTGGGCTGCAGGCACGTGTCTGCTCCCACCCTGGGCTGCTGCTGCTTGCAAAGAGCTGGGCTGGATTGGCCCCAAGGCTTGGGGGTCGTGCTGCCACCCAGCAAGAATAATTCAGAAGATGGTGAAGGAGCATTGCCAGGACCTGGGAAGTTCATGTTTGGTTTCTGGACCCATCTTGGGTGTAGTGGTTGGGCAGGACCTGTCTGTCAGCACCTTGGTTGCTGTTGAGATAACAAAACCCACATCAGGAGAAGCCAAGGCTCTCCAAAATGCCTGGCTGCTGCAGGCCCAGGGCTGCACAGGGGCACACGTGGAAGGGTGTATGGGGTGAAGTCTTGGTTTTTTCAGGTGCTGGTGGTGTTTCGTAGGCTGCAGTAGGAAAGTCATTCCCAGTTCCATGCAGAACTTCTCCAGCTGGTTTGTGGAAAGGGGGAATCTGTTAGGAGGGAGGGTGTGGCAAGCTGAAGAAGGCACAGCCATATCTGTGCGTTCACTGGAGACCAAATGGACAGTGGAATTGTGGTGCTTCAGGAGGAGGCTTCTTACAAGTCCCCTACAAGTTAAGAGCTTTTTTTTCTCCTGGCCCCCTGGACTGTGAACCCTCCACAGGCAGTTTGAGCTTCACTTACAGGCTCAAGGTGCAGATGTGAACATCTCACCTGTGCCACGATGCTGGATGCTCCTTAACATTCTGTCTCATCCCAGAGGCACTTGGGCCCAAACGTTCAACCCCTTTGGAAGCTGAAGGGTTGAGGCCTGAACACCCCAGAGGAGGGTGTGCTGGGGGTGCTGCAGTGTGTCCCAGTGCCACGTGGAGCCCTTGCTGCAGCCCTGGGTGTGGAGGACAAGCAGTGATGGCCGGGCAGCAGACACAGGGCTTGCCTGCCACCGGGCTCCCAGGTGGGTGGCAGGTACCTGCTGAAGCCTTGGACTGGGGTTGTCCAC
>NW_008593078.1:1715-2538 GCF_000691845.1 Merops nubicus | reverse complement strand
GGCACAGAGCTGCTCTCCTCCATGGCTGCTTTTTCCAAGCCGGAGACTCTGTCCTGCCAAAAGAGACACGCCAAGTGCTGGAGCTTCTCTGGCAGGGGACGCTCGGCCTTGCTCCCGGCCCTCCGCAGGATGAGGCCCGGGGAGAGGGCGCGGCAGAGGCACGGCAGAGCAAAGCTGGCCTCCTCCCAGCTGCCCAGGCAGACGGGACAGGGGTTCTCCAGCTGCGGGCCCAGGACCCCGCTCCCCACTGCCTGCCTTAACCCCCTCCCTCTCAACGGCGCGACGACCGCAGGGGTCGTGCAAGAAAGGGGAGAGAGGCCACAGCGTCACGGGCCGGCCCAGGGAGACGAGGAGCAAATGCCCAGCTCCCTCCAGAAGGAAACCCTCCCCGCTCCCCAGGCGGAGGTGTCCCTGCCCAGCTCGCTCACCTCTGCTGCTGGCAAAGCTTCACCCAGCTGCCCTACCAGCACAGGGCCGGGGCAAACCCTCGAGCAGCTCTGGGGTCACACCCTGGGGACTGCAAGGAAGCAGCTCCTCGAGCACGACACCAGCGCCAGAGGCCTCGCAGCAGACTCCAAACCTCGTGACCACGCTCAGCTGGAGCCTGGGCACCAACTGCGTGGAAGAGAGGCGGCGCCCGAATTTATACCGGGACGGACACCGGGTCACAAAGCCTCCCGTTGTGACATCACAATGGGCCAGCCCCGCTCACGGCGCTCCGCCCGGCAGCGCTGTGGCCCCAGCACAGGCGCCCGGGGGGCCTGCAGCTCTTCTGCCCCCTCCATCCCCCCATCCTCGGCGTTGGGCTTCGCCCCGCTGCTTC
>NW_008593078.1:588-1488 GCF_000691845.1 Merops nubicus | reverse complement strand
CAGCGAACACCCCGGCCCGTATGACTGCTTGCCCGCCCTCTGTGCTCCCCTGCGCCCTCCCTCGGGGTGTCAGAGGCTGCTCTTGGCTCGCTCTGGAGGCTCTTTTCTCTCACTCTCTGCTAGCAAGACTTGCCTCCTTCAGCTGAGCTCGGCTCGGCTGATGACATGCTGCGCGTGGACACGGGGCCTTGTGCCCTGGCTGGGGGGAAGCAGATCCATCTCTTGAGCAGTGTCAGAATGCTCTGATCTTGCTCTCTGTGTTTGGAGGCAAGAGCCTGGATTTAGAGGACAGGCTGGGTTTCCAACAGATACTGAATCTGCAATCCATCCGGGCTACAACAATCTCCCCACCATTAACTGAGATGGCAAAATTCATCTTTTCATTCATTTCTCATTTCTACCTTTTTATTCACATAAATATAGAGTCAAGAGTGTGAAATACATCCACATAAAACAGAAGAAGCATTCTCTTTCCATGCCATTTCTCCTCGTGCCTTCCGCTCTTCCTGAACACCATGTATGGAGAGCAGACAACAGGAAAATTCACTAAACCATTCACGTGGCTTCACGTGAATGTGAGGGACTAAACCATGGAGTTTCTGTCTCAAAGACACCCTTGATCTGAGGTTATTTTCCACTGTTAACTATAGTCAGCAGGCTACAACTACTGCACATGAGCAATTTACTTTCCCACACATTGAGAGCTTGAGTTTTGAGAATAGAAAGGGGCCGTCCCAAAAGCCCCGGGCGCACCGCCGGCCTGTCAGCCCTTCCCCCGGCCGGGGAGCTGGAGCGTGGGCGTCCGCACGGGACAGTCCCCGTGCTCAAGGCCCGGCAGCCCCTCCGCCAGGAGTCGCGCAGGGCACCTCCGGCATGCGACATGCGCGCGGCACACCCGTG
>NW_008593078.1:0-282 GCF_000691845.1 Merops nubicus | reverse complement strand
CTATCAAAGCGAGATCCGAGCTGGCAGGATCGTTTAACCATAAAGCAGTGGCCGTTAGGGGTTAAAACAAAGGTTTTCCAGCATGGGGAACCACCTAACAAAAGAGCAACAGGCCGTGCTTACTGCATGGAAGAATGTTTTATCCTGTACGGGAGTCGCATTCCCTGAGCGCTCCCTGCATTCCCTGAGCACTCCCTGTGCCCTCTGCTCCTCTGGGCGGGAGCTCACCCCTTTCCCGCTAACCCTGACGCTGCGCTCAGCTTAAGGGCCTGGGTGTCCCTG
>NW_008593077.1:145988-148861 GCF_000691845.1 Merops nubicus | reverse complement strand
AAAAAAAAAAAAAATCCAAACAACACCAACCAACCAAAAAAAACTCCAAATAACAACAAAAACCCACAACCAAACCTCATCCTTATGCCCATATAGCCTGCAAAAACTCTTGTTGAAGCCACAAAATGGGAAGCTTTGGGGCAAAAGGCACATGCATTTCTGTCTTTGGATTGCACCAGACTTCACGATGTGGTATTTTCACTGGAGCTGAAAAGGAAATTAAGCCTTGCTGTGAAAACTCAGCACCTGTAGGTGTACCCAGCTCAAAGAAATATTTTCAGATTCACGTACCTGTTTCTCGAGAGGCTGAGACTAAATCTGTCTTTTTGTAAGATAAGAAACATTTCATATTTCATTTCAAAGCAACGAAGTTAAATAGTTTTGAACAACAAGGGCAATGTTTCAACCAGAGCCCCAGTAATAGATGCTCTATGCTGAATAGTCTTATGTTGCAATGACAATATAATCAATTGATGGATGAGTTAAAATCTTTTAGGACTCAGTCAAAAAACCTGCTCTATATAGTAACATAAGCATGTCCATTTTCCAGATAGACTGCATCCATCAGCAATACAAATGGAAAGAACAGGGAAAGGGTTCTGAAATCATGAAAGATTCTTTGAATGTATGAAGATTTTCTTTGCATTTCTACTGTGCCTAATATTTTCCATTCAATCCAGTACAGTCACTTGCCTTACGTAATCATTTTGTGATATGGAAAGATTACATAGGAGAAAACAGAAGTATGTGAATTAGGTTATACCTATAGCCCAGACCCATCTGGATCTGGCTGTTTTATGAAGCCAGAAGAGATCGCACAATTTCTTTACCTTCCTGCTATGATTTTTCCAACTTACCTTAAAAATTCTCCTTTGTCCCATTTGAAACCCACCTGGGACTGAAAATGAGTGGGCTATTTTAACACAGAGACTATCTTTTCGGGCAAAAAAACAGAAGTCATTCATTCTAGCAGTACCCTGATACATTTGGCAGGCTTGTAAATTTGGGAATTAGACAATACAAGCTCTGAACCTCATTTTTTCCACACCAAATTAAACATCTGAGTTTTACCCACCACTGCCCAGTGCTGCAGTTGGCTACATAATTGCCTCTTCCTAATGAGCTGAAGCTTTGCACGTCTTGTAATTTGTATGGTTTTGTGCTATGGATATAAGGATTAGCAAGGATTTAGGATTTATATCTCATTTGAAAGATGAATAATTTACCACTTCATGTCTTCCACCAGTGGGAAAGTTAAGCAAAGTGCCATGCACTTCAGTGCCCTGTGAACTCCCATCACCAGAGAAAGGTCTGGAGAACAAGTGGGTTTTACTGCTTGACACCAAAACCATTGTATCTAGATCCTGTGAACAGAGGACTGAGGTGAATCCTAGAGTTTAGGAGGCTACACTGAGAACAGCCAGCACCATTGAATGTGGAGGGAGGGACCGCTGAGGAGTAGAGATGTCTCTGGAGGCAGCGGGAAACCTCTCATGCCCTGTGGAAGCAACACCTGCCACCCTTCTTCCCCTCAGATGTTAGGGCAGGAGCGAAGAAAACTCCCTTTTGTGCTTCTGTCAGCTTCATCCAGCTTGAAAGTTAGCTGCAGCACCCCCACAAAACCCCCCAGTTGAGACAGTAATACAAGAAGAGAGCCGATTTCTCAAGCAAGCTGAAATTTCAGCCACTGCCACTCTCCCACATATTTGAACTCCCTTCTCCCCATTTATTTTTCATTCCTCTCTCAAGCATCGTGACAAGTCAGCTCTTTGTTTTTAGTGCTTCAATTACTCCCTCACAGCACTTGAGCGGCTGAGCCCTCCCACAAAATCAGGATAATGAATAATGTTCATCATCTGCTTCAGTGTATCTGTTTCCCCCTCCCAGGCTTGCAACACGACTGGAGAGGCACAAACACTGACAGCTGAACAAATCCCACACTGGCATGGAGGACAGGCACAGCAGCATACCCTGGCAACCTTCTCAAACGCTGCAGCCTGCTTTTACATATTCAAGGGCCTTTCTCCCAGCAACTGGCCATGGAGGGCCCAGCTCCTCTTGAGAAACAAGGCTGCAAAGGAGCCCTGAGGTATAGGGATGCCTAGCACAGCAAAAGGGGAAGCTCCCCTCCTTGGTCCTCCCTAAAAGTGTTCCTCTTCACACCACCCATATTAATAACCATTTCCAGATACGGTAACCAGGGTACAGAAGGGAGAAGGGTCAGATATTTTCAGCCTGGGCTGCCTTTAGCAACATTGGCAGCTGACATCAACATCCAGCTAGCTTCTGTCTGCCTCGGCTTGAACTGGACCGTTTCTTACTGAAAATCAAGAAACACACACACCTCCGTGTGTAATATTGCATGTGATATAGTATATATTGCTGTTACTCATTCCTACAAAAGCCTATTTCTCTAGCAGAAATCCCTGTCTTTACTGACTCCTCCTCGGTCAGCCTGACTACAGCACCAGGAGTCACATTTACCTGAAGCCTGGGAGGCATCAGTCACTTTGCCATCAATACCCTCACAATAGAGCCTTACAATGGTTGAAAATGTTGCTCAATTAATTGCTGGCTAGTTCCTGCCAAATTGCCTGCAATAGTTCTTCCTTTGGCATTGAAGGAAAGAATATGGTCCTTTAAAGTGCTCTGAGGTCACATTAGCTTCACACACACTCCATTACCTGTGACCTTGTCTCTCCAGCACAAGTTGGAAGCACATATCCAATATTTGCTCCTCTGCAAGCATCTAGAGGCATCAGGCTTGAGACTAAACGGGATCCTGTTGGGAGATGTGGGACAGAAACAGGGAGCACATGGTCAGAGATATTAGAAAAGTTGTCTCTGGGCTCCAGTCAGGGAATTCTCTTGCA
>NW_008593077.1:110075-145957 GCF_000691845.1 Merops nubicus | reverse complement strand
GGCCAACGCTTGAAGGACAAGAGGAAGCCACCGGAGGGCTGGGGAGAAGTGAGGGTGATATTTTGAGGGGGAGGAGGATGCCAGGTGCTGAGGCAGTAACTCTCACAGCTCCCTGCTTCTTCACTTGGGTAGTGGAGTCAAGGGAAAAAATGGTGGTTTACTTCACATGCTTCTGTGGCCATGTGGAGGTTTCTCCATTGTGAGAGTTTCGGGAGAATCAGCAGGAGAAGACACAGTGTATTTTCCATGGGAAATGCATATGAGATTTCCTTCCTTTCCTCCTTTCCCTTTATGAGCTAGGAATATCTGCAGTGTTGACAAAGCCCACAGAACCCAAGACCACTTCTTGCCAATTCAGCAGCAGAGGAAGGTGACTGCCCTTTCCACCTAGGGAGTAAGAAGTGCTCACTCTCCTTGCCAAGTGAAGGAAGGAAAAACACAACTCCGTGTACCCAGGAAATCTGAAAGTGTGTGTTTGTCTTCTCCAACCACAAAATTATGTGATCTGCGGCTTACCCAGGAATGCACAGTGGAAGCAAATCCTCTGAAGTTAAGCAAGAAGCTCATTAAGCGTGCAAAGAATGTGAGGAACCTGTGCTGAAAACTAAAACGAATGTACTGGCCATCATCATGGGTCACAGAATGTTCTTGGTAGGAAGCTGCTCTGTAATACCTTCCTATGAAAGCTCTTCACCATTAGCTTACCTTACTGGAAAATGAAGAAAACAAAGCAAAGCAAAGCATTCTGTGAAGCCATGAACTTTGCAAATTTAAAAAAAAAAAAAAGTTTATAACATTTTTCAGGGAACTTTTCAGTCTTGAGTTTGGAATGGCTTTCAGCTCTGAAATGAAATTTCCCTTCTAAAACTGAAAAAAAAAGAATGGTGACAAGAAATCTTTTAATAATTTTACAAAGCGATGTGACCAATTAGCCATTTTTCACATTGCCAATGTGCTGGAAAATATTTTTAACAGGTCATTCCAAACACTTTTTTTTTTTTTTCCAAAATATTGCCTCTTAAAACAACTTTCACATGTGTTTGGTTTTTTCTTTTTTTTTTTTACCTGGCTCAGAGAGGACTTTTTTTTTTTTTTTTTTTAATGCAGTTTTCCACAGATTCCAGTCATCCAGATACTCCTGATTTTTAATTAATTGCTTTACCACTCCTGTCTACGAAAAATGTCAGAAATATAAATTAAATGTCAGCTAATACACTGCATTCTACTTTTTCTAGGTAAAAAAAATCTAGGGGGAAAAAAAAAAAGAGAGAAAATAGAGGAAGATGGGAGTTTGCAACTCAGCTCCTAAGTTAATTCTTCATAGGTTTGAGAATCTACAAAGGATATGTTCTCATTTCTTCCAAGGGTTATTTCGCTCTTCAGCATTTAGCGGGAACAGCTGAATACTGCGGTTGTCACCCTCTTCCAGAAAGCTACTTTTACTCCTTTTCAGAAGCAAAATTATGTCTATTGTTTCAATTTCAGATACTCAAACTTCCTTCCTACCATACCACCTACAGTATTTTCCACAGGTGATATCTATGGAAAAAAAAACCTCTAAAAACAGACTGAAGAAAGGGGTGTAGAATAAATTCAATTCAGTATAAGAACATAACATACAAAGAGGTTCCAATTTGAGTAATTATTGCAAGTAACAGAAGAAAATTCTCTATTTTTGTTAATATAAGTGCTTCCTTTTTTAGTGTGCCATTCTGGTGCTATTTCTAGTGCAGCTCACTGACATGAGCATAGGGATCACCGTGCTGATCCATCCAAATACAGTACCTTGTAGCTGACAATGACAGGTACCAGGTGCCTATTATTAAACTGCAGAAAGGCAGCAAATGATGGAACAGTGAATCCTCCTGGAAACCTGAGCACGCTCCTGCTGCCATGGGGTAGATTGCCTTGGAGTGGTAACTGTAGTCCTCCTGACCCCCCAGAAAGTTAACCCTCAAAATGGAAAGAAGGAGCTAGGGCAGTAAAGTGTAGGATCCATGGTGCTGTCTGCTTCAGCCTCCTGAATATAGCCTACGTCAATAGCTCTAAGAGCAGCAAGAAATCGACTTTACTATCCTGAAAGAGTGGCTCTCATGGCTATTTACAACAACTTAGAAAGTCAGCACAGCATTCAGTTATTTCTCTGCTCCCTCAAAAAGTTAAAGAGGTAAGACAGAAGGTGAGAAACACATAAAGACAAAACATTACCAGGATCTGCACAATCTGCTGGGAGCAAAGCATCGCTATATGGCCCCATTCACAGTAGTATTATCTGTCTTTCTCTCCCAGCTCACCCACTGACTTGAAGCAATTTCAGTTTTAATGACTGCTTAAATTCAAATATGAACACGGAACTATCCAAGACTCTGCATACAAATATTTGTTTTATGCCTTTTGTGCAAGGTGGCATCCTTTCCAGCCTCACTGGAACAAAACGCAGCCAGAACCTCAATAGGTAGCAGCAGAGCCTGCATTACCCTATTTTAAGCATTTGTACAATGCACATCAGCATCACAGGTAGTTTTGATGCCTCACTTAAGCTTGGCTCTACTGGAGGTGGAGCTGACAGGCAGCCATTCCCTTCCTCAGCAGGGGTGGACTGAGGTGTCCAGTGAGCTCCATACACCAACAGGAAATTTGGATATGTTTTCAGCTTCAATGCCCCCATTTGCTTTTCTCCTATAAGAAACAAACAAACAAACAAAAAAATAGCCCTCAGGTTTGGTGGTTTTTGGTTTGTTTGGGTTTTTTTTGTTGTTGGGTTTGGTTTGGTGTTTTGTTTTGTTTTTTTTTGTTTGTTTTTTTTTTTGGTTGGTTTTTGTTGGTTATTTTTTTTTTTGTTTGCTTGTTTCTTTTGTTTCTTTTTTTCCATTTGTTATGTTAGCCCTCTTCCCCAGCCAGCTTTAGTGGTCTCCTCTAAAAAAATAAATAGTCTCAAAGCCAGAAGTGCAGAAGTTTTTCTGCACCTTTGAGTATTTTCCCATCCCATGGAAACCCAGGGCATACAGCAGAATACTGCCCCAGCTAGTCACAGAGCAGAGGTGAGTAATTCACGCTGCCTCAACACAAGGAGAAAGAGCACAGGTATTAAACTGAGCACAGGTATTACACTGATGGATTCAGTCTAATTGTTCATCAAGATAATGAGAACAAGCTATCAGAAGGATTTCTGAAGAAACATATTTGAAGGACCCCAGAGAGGGAGCAAGGAAGCCTGGAAGGAAGAAAATTGGAGATTTTTTTACAGGAGACAGTGCTCAAAGGGCCACAGAGACAGGAAGGGAGATGAGCCACCCACCTGCTTCAGGCAATGGGGAGGGAAGCCTCTGAGGAACCCTTTTCATTTTTTTATGAAGACAGCCTGAGGAGACCTTCCCCCTGTCATGTACCACTCACCATGGCTATGAGCATTCCTATTCCCCCTGCACAAAACCCCCATCAGTGCATGGGTGGGAGGAGGAGGGAGCAAAAGGGGCACCGTGAGGAAGGGATGCAGGTATCCTTTGAGTGGGGTCAGGTTTGGAGGTGGGAAGGCAGCCAAGGGGGATTAAAGGCCCATGCTGGGCAAGTACCCCTGTCCTCTTCACAACGGCTTCCTCTCGCCGCCCTTGGCCCTCACCTCATTAAAACTGCCCTACTTGACAGGACTTCAGTGGAGATAAATTAAGGCAGCAGCTGCAGACAGCGAGCGGAGCTTGCCTGCTGCTACAGCTTGGCAGAGGAGGGTGCCTACAGTGCCTGGGGAGTGCAGTGGTTTGCCCCAAGCCCAACACAGGCTTGCATAAATCCTTCAGCAGCCACCTCTACCTGTCAACTGGCCACAACCCTAACCCCACCCACACTCCCCCCACCTTTCCCAAGTGCTATGTCTTTCAGCCAGAAGCATCCCTTGGCAGCAGGCTGTCCTCTCTGCCCTTGCTTCGCTGGCATCCCCAGAGGGACCAGGGAGGGGTCTCCTCCCACCTCAGCTCCCCTTCGTGGGCAAGCAGGTATTTATTGAAACACCATGCTGGATAGCAGCGCTCAGCTCTCATCTTGTCACCTCTCCGGCACCCCACAGGCAGAGCTCTGCTCTTGCAAAATCTGCTGGCAAGCACAGTGATCTCTGCACAAACTCCTCCTGACCCCGAGAGACACCCCCGCCTGACAGTACATATTACAGGCTGCGTGCAGGGGAGAGGAGGAAAAAGGCAACTCCCTCATCCTCCCTGGTGCAGCAGCAGGACAGGCCTGGTTCCAGCCACCTCTAAAGAGTGTGTGCAGAGCCTGGGTAAGGTACTTCTTTATTTGGATGTACTTGCCCTGCAACTGAGCCCCTGGAAACCAGGCAAAATGACAGCACACTATGCAGAGACCTGTCACAGCAGCCTGGCCGCTTGCCCCCAGCATTTCACAGAGACAATTGAGGAATCAACACCTGACGTGTTCTCACATTGTCAGCTCTATCAAGTTTTAGTGCATCTCTCTGGGTGGGTTTGAGTTAAAAATCTTCTCCAGGGGCTTTTGGAAATCCAGGCTCAAGCTTCATGACTAAGATATGGACCACCATGGTAGTTGTGCTCACCTCATCTACCCAGACAGCATAATGCAATGAAAGGTTTGATGCTTTGGCTACAATCCAGCAATATCACTCTTTGAAACTATTCAGACCTGCAGTAAATCCAAAGACATGACAGCACCTTCAAATTCTTCTGGAAATGAAATATTAAAGGAGGCGCTGGGATATTCATGTGGAGTTTCCATTAAAGAAAACTAGAAGAAAAAGAGATGTAGGTGGGAGGATGAAGGGACCTGAGGAAAGTAAAAGGAGAAAAAAAAAAAAAGGAAAAAACCATGTCAAGAGGAGAGTATGAATGTTACTGAGAACAGAATGAACAAGTAAAAGGAGGGATAAGAGAAAGAAGCAGAAGAGCACTAAGCCAGGGAAAGCCCCAGAGCAAGTAAAAATAATATATGTAAGAGAAAATTATACTTATCAACAAATACATCTGGTAACATACATAGCAAAGGAGAGGGACAAGAAAATGAGCAAGAAGCACAATTTAAAGGTGAGGGAAGGGAAAACGCAGAAAAATGAGGCAAATGTGAGCCAAAATGCATGAAGCGAGAGGCAGTATGGAAAGATAACACAAAAGGAGGTCAGGGTTCTGCTGAAGCTAAAAGCAGGGCCTTAAATGAAAGGGAGGGGCCTATTTCACTGCAAGGTGCTGTATCAGCAGCACAGAGCTCTCCTCTGGGAACTGCCATTTCACTTGAGAGCACTGGTGAGCCAAAGGAGCCCGGGCAGGAGGTGCTCTCCCCGTGCACCTGCTGAAGAGCACGGGGTCATAGCTGGCAGACACCAGACCAGGTACCACCGCAGGGCAACGCTCTGTCTCTCCTTCCCCCAGTCACATATGTGCCTGACAGTGTTTCTGAACTAGCAGCCAATAAAGGAAAGGGCAATATTGATTTGTCCATCACCTGAAAAACCTCTTTTTTGATTTTGAAGCTACAAGGTCAGTTCATACTGATGACCTACATTTCCCCAATAAAGCCAGATTATTACCAGCACCTACGTGAGAGTCATTTCAGGTGTAATCCTACCTTATGTTGAGGATCATTATGTTTCCATTATGGCAAGTCTGAAACACTCCCATGGTCCTTTTTCCACATCTCTGAAGGAAAAGAACAGAAAATTCTTGAAGTATTTTCTGACAAAACCACTTACAGTTGACAATGTTATAGTTTTTTAAGGATCTCCACAGCAAAATTCACCTACAGTTTATTCCAACACTGATCTGCTAGTCTGCAGCTCTCATTGGCCACTTTCTCCCACTGAAAAAAACATCCAAGACTGAGATGAAAAGTTCCTTTATCAAAACCCACCAACTGGGGAGAAGATAATCTCCCGCTTTTCTTCTGGTTGTTTGAATAGTCTTAAAGACCAAAAGAAGACATGACACCACCACCCCTGCCCAACATCCTCACCATTCGAGGGGGGAGTCATCTCCGATTCCTCTTCTGTCACCAAAGATGTCGCTCACATACAGGCCAGTTGAAAATCTCAGCTGTGAGGGAAAAGCACTATTTCTTTCCCCTCCTAGTCAAAGAGAATAATCCTGCCAGACCAAGAAATCCTTTTAGAAATTAGTATGTTCCATATGACGAAAAAAAAAAAAAAAAAAAAAAAAAGGATGGAAAAAAGGGAATAGTCACCTGCAAAGGAGAGGTGCTGGCAAGCTGGAGATGCCTGAAAGTAAAAAGGAAGTTTGGATGACTCCAGGAAATAGATAAAAGAGAAGAGAAACACACACCTGGTGGAAAACACATGAGAGCAGAGGTTGTCAGATGCAAAGAATATCCACATTTATAGCCATGATTGATTATGAGAGTAATGGGTTATTTGCCCATCTAGAATGCAGAACAAGTGAAGTGTTGTGTAGAAATGCCATTAATCTCCCTTGATGGGTACATTATTTCCACTGAATTCTACCTGACATTTCAAGTTGCTTTCAATATATTTTATTGTATATTTTTTCACATTTTCAGTGCTCTATTGCCAAAGATTCTGAATCATCAAAATTAATCAGCAGCCTGGAACAGAGCCAGATACAACAAATAAGGAATCAGGCACTTTTGATACTCTCTCAATCCTGGATGGATGTATAACTCACATTTATTAGCATGGGAAGATCTGGGGCTGCTCAGAGAAGGAAAGGAAAAAGAAAAAGAAGAAAATAACAACACCCATGTGCATTGTTGCAAGAAACTGACAGACACTGTGGATGAGCAAAGGACTACTGCTGCTTCAAAGCAGTTGTTTGACTTGCTCTTTGGAGATCAGCAGAGAGAGGGGAGAGCCCAGGACACACTCCTCTCATGCTGGGTAAATCACCAGGTACTGCACCAGATGCAGTGGTGTTACACCAGTGTAACCAAGGGAGGTCTCTGAGGATGACTGGAAACGTCTGGGCTCCATACATAAAACCTACCCTGACGGCCTGATTGCAAATTCAAAACTACTGTTTTAACAGAGGAAGAGTAAGAAATATATTGGCTTAATTGTCCCTGAAGGACAGCCTGATGTGATGGAGAAAAGCTTCTACATAATAAAAGTAAATGAGAATCCCTACCCCTGCTGCCTGTCCTAGGGTGCTGTTACTTAGCACACTGGAAACCAACTGCGTAGAGGATTCCCCATGAAATGACACTGCCTGTGCTAGCTCCTCATCAATGCCAATAAGTGCAATGACGGGAAGCTAACACTGGTGGGAAAGAGAGAAGACCCAAAGCAGAGGCACAGCACTTCCCACGAACCATGAGACAGCTGGGCAAGAAGCTTCAGTGGAAGGACAAGCAACTTTTTTTGGAAAGTCACTATGCTTTACTCCTCTTTCCCACTCCTCTTTCTCCCAACAAGTGAACACTTCTTGAGAAGTTCATGGTGGCAGCAGCTGAGCTCGCCTGGAGTTTGAGCCAAGCCATCCTCCCTGTGGAGGCACCAGTGGGGCTTCTTGTCTGCATACCTCTACATTGAACCAAAATTTAAAATTCCGCTAAGAGAGGAAATCTCCTGCCTGATGATATCCCTAAACTCAGAGAAATGTTGCAACAGCAGACACTGTGACAGGAATTTCATGCTGAGCCCCAGCACCAAGAGGACACTGTCATTTCCCCATGCTATTTTGAAGTGATGCAAAGATGTCAGCATCAACAGAACTTAAAAGTCCCATTACTGCAAAGCTCTTTGACAAGTAAATAAAACATGAAAGTAGTTCCCTTTTCAGGGAGAGCAGTGGAGAAGAAGGATAAGGGGAGGGATACAATCAGGAAGACCATTTTCATTATGGATTTTGAATGTTTAAAAACCTGCCTCTGAAGGCAGCTTAGTAATTAAAAGCAGCTTATGTTTATGAGCGTGTTTTTGCACAGCTCCATTGCACTGGCTAATTGATGGACTTTATTTTTTGCCAGTGAGGAAATTGGGGAAGAACTTTCTTGCTGAAATACCTCAAGCCCTGGCTACTGTTTAAGAGCCATGTCTATTCGCACACACACACATCTTATATCTATAGTTACACATTAAACATATTTGCAAACACTACAAATATTTGGCATTTTAAAAGAGCTCTGGTAGAGGCTTCTGTTTTCTGAGTATTTAACATAAATGCAGTAGCTAGGAATCAGAACGGAATAAAAGTGTTCACTCTAAAATTAATTTAAACCGTGGCACAATAAAGTTGTTCTGAGAGATGCACTTGCTTCACATACAATCCTAGACTGTTATCTACACTACCTGTTGCAGGGTTGGACAAATTAAAAGATTATGAGATCTTGCTATCTATGCTGTATTTACTACTATGGGCCCATTTAAATAAGGCACTTCTGAAAGCAGTTGCTCCCAAAGCCAAAACTGAAAAGCAGGAATCCTGTCATTTCTTAGCTGTAAGCTGCAGTGTGCTCGTGCATACTGTGTTCCTCATCTTGAAAACTTTTCCCACTGACTTCTGAGAAAGAACAGACAATGGGCTGCTGCTTTTTTGTTTCAAACGGGAAGCCAGAAGGAGCCAATACAATTATTTTTGGCTTCTGCACACAGGGTATGCTGCCAGATAAGAAAATAGTTGTTTGTGTTCTTTAGAGAAATCTTAAAAAAACTGTTCTGAAGAATTTCTATCAGAATGCTTGATCTTTATCAGTAACTAATGCAAGATGAATGCCTAAAATACAGGAAGAAGCCTTGGGTTTACCTTTTTGCCCACTGGGAATAACATTTTCAGCATTATGAGTGAGAATACAAGCCAAAACGTTGGTCAGGTACCAACATCCATTAAGACTACTCATCATCTTCGCTCCAGCTTCATCAGGGCTCAGTTGAGACCTTCCTGTTGACTTGAATGGACATTGCATCAGCCCTTTTCTTGATGAAATTCAGGAAAGCACTTAAGCACCTGCACTTAACTTCAAACCGGAGGCTAAACTCCAAGGAGACAGAGGCAGAGATGTGCTCCATAGCTGATCTGATCAGCAAGTTGGCAAGATAAACAGCCAGTAAAAGCATTAATGAAATTAGGAAGACAAAGGAGAGTGATTTCCTTTATGATGGCTGCTTCAGTAATCCTTCCTCTTTCTCCAGAGCTGCTCCTCCCTCCATCTTGCTGTCCCCATCGAGCAAGACTGGTGTTTTCATCCTTCCTTCTTTCCTGCCAGCCACAGTGAGCTGCTCAAGGAGTTTTTTTTTGTTTTTTTTTTCATAAGCAAACCAACAGTGTACTGTGCATTATAATATTGCTAAACCTGCATTTTAGCAAATTGTCAATAGAGCCTCTACAGAAGATTGTGAAGGCAGACTTCTACACTGGGTCAACCCTGAAGAAATAAATATCCGTGCATAAATACTCACGCAGATATTGACTTCTCCAGCACTTTTCCTGGATGAAACGTACTCTCTCCCCCTCTCCTGCCTCCAGCACTGGGTCCCATAATCAAGCAGGAAGGCCAGTTCCCCATACCAAGGAGCACTGACCTGTGGAAGCAGACATGCACAATGTTTCCCACCATCTTTACAACCAGTGCTTACCCTCGTATCCTCAGTTGTCCTGCCAGCATGGTGCCACTGTACAACTTGCATGGCTCCAAGTGGCTGAGAAGCTCCCTCAAAAGGCAGTTGACGGCTTCCCCGGCCAAGGCAAAATTTCAGGAAGGACAGGTGCGTCACATGGTGCCATCCAAGTCTTTTGCTGTTATGCTGTGGGATGAACTTTAAGATGAGTGAGGCCAGAGAAACATTTGAGCCAGCAGGGCTTTAGCCTTTTCCTCCATTCTTCACCTTCAATATATATGTTTCTGTATCCAGCCATCATTTTAACACACCTTTAGGACATCCAGGTCTTTGACCAGAGAGGCTGCAGGGGAAACATTAGATCAGATATTCACAGAAACAGTGATTTCCACAGAGGATTCAGTTGTCTCTGAGGGAGACGGCCTTTGCTGAGGAACATTTTTCTAGCAATTTATTTTGACAAAAAGCCTTCCCTCAAACACAGCATTCAAACAGAACTGCAAGTTTTCCTTAGAAAGAAAAGCCTCTCTTTGAAATAGGCTGTGGTAGCCTATGAAGCTTAGGCTTCAGTAACCCACTTCAATAACCGGAAAACTGTTAGATCCATCATTTTCAGCCTTCATGCGAGTTTCCAGTTGTCTAAGAAGAGGCATCAGCAATGACTTTTTGTTTGCACCAACTGTGGTGTACTAAAAGTGCTGTCAGCTTGACTTTGCATTTTGTATTGATTCTTCAGGGCCTCCAGCAATCTGATCCAGCTTTGAAGCTGTCCCTGCTTGGAGCCAGAGGTTGGATCAGGCCAACCTAAAATTATTCTGCAAGCATAAGATGCACATGGAGAGGAATTGCTGCAGTCACAGAACTACTGAATCAGGACTGCTCCCTCAGCAGCTGATGGATGAAAAAGGGACCAGCCTAACTTCAGATTCCTTGAAAGTTAAAAGGCACGGAATGGGACAGCATAGGATCTACAACTTACAAAATCCCAACTATTCTCATGAAATCTATCACAGTGCTGGAATATTTAATTTTCTCAGTTTTGCTGTGTAGGAATTAGTAGTGCATCTCTACTGTGTATCACGACCCTCTCTCCTGAAAGTCAACAAGAAACGTGCACATCTGTATCTCCCATTCAAGCTCAGTGGGATGACGCACACACTTAAATGCTTTGCTGAGTAAAACTCCAAGCACGGTCCTATCCTATCTGCAGCTATAAGGCATCGTCCCACAGGCATTTACTCTTTGCTACATCATATAGAAAGGTTCAAAAGCATGTTAAAAGGTTACCATTTTCTATTAAACTTTGCAGTACTTTTCTATAAGGCTAGTAAATTCAGTTTATTGAGCAATATGACTGCCTGAGCATTTTTAGTATGCTATAATGCATAAGAGATATTGTATTATCCAGTACATTTCAATCTTTGAAAAGTTTTTAAAGACTGAAATGTTTGCAATTTAATTTTAGAAATGTATTAGCACATACACTGTAGAGAAAATACATTCATATTCAGCCAGCATTATAATAATTTCTGTTATCACAAAGAAATCTACTCTGTGGGCATTAAAAATGTACATGAAGATGGACTGTATTCACCACAATTATCATCACCGCTAAGCATTTAAAAAGCCTGAGCCCATTACAATATGATGGCAGTTAACGAGAAGAAATTTTGTGATTAAAATCCTAAACATTAGAAGAAAAAAGTCTAGAATTACATTATTTGCAGAGAAACATGAGATTCAGAGCTCTAAAATAGGATTTTAAATAATTTAAAATGTTGTATTTCTTTAATGAATTAGCAATGCATGCCTGAGTAGACTTTTCAGTGTTCAGTGGAGAATTACCACAGGAATGTCAAGTTACTCCAAGAGTTTGTGTATGACAAGGCTGTTCTCTAGGTGTTGGAAGCAGCATTTAAGGATTCTGATGTAATATTTGAATGGCTACCAATGTACAATCAGTCTGCAAAGGAAACGCTGGTAGTTTAGGAAAGAAAACTATTAGGCAGCCAAAGGCTGAAATCGATAATGACTCAGTAGGCTTTTGTACAGGGAGAGCGAATACTGGTGCACGCTGTAAGGCTAACAGTGCTCAGACCAGCTAAAATAAACTCAGAATTTGCATTAGCAAATCTGGCAGCGTGTTCAAAAAGTTATACTAATAATGCAAAAACAGATATGGGAATCTGTCATGGCAATGATACTACAAATTGGTATTCCATTGTATGTAGGCTACATACAGACAAGGAAAGTGTAAATGTATCTTCAAAATGGAAAACTTCAACCATTTCTGGCTATATTGTTATAGGTTTTGTTTGCAATGACATGCTAAATAACAGGATTAAAGAAATTCACATTAAACCTACCAGCAATGAAAAGAACAGTAATATTTGTACAATATGTCAGCACATAGAACAGCATCCTCTACCACTGAGGAAAAAGTCCCTGACAGATAAGGTTTGACACACCAAAATGATTTTATCAAAATTAGGAGACCTATGCCACAGGCTTAAAACGTCCAGACTCCTAGAAATGCTCAGTAAACCAGTGGGTATGCAACCACAGCAAGACAAAAGAAGAAAGGGTAATTGAACAGTTTGGTTCCAGTGTCAGAAGCAATCTCTTTGTTATTGCATCCACCCGCAGCTGGCAGAGCTACCACCAGCTGTGGAAGACTCAGCTCTGCAACCATAGCATAAGTGGCATTTCAGGAGCATTTTGTCTGAGGGCTTTGAGAGTCACACAGAGTAATGCCTCTAGACATGAACTAATCTCTTGACTAAAAGCATAGTACTCATGTGAACCAATCAACCAAGAATTCTACTGAAAAAAAAAAGGCAGACATGGTATTTTATTTTTGGAGGTCTGTTTCATGAGGAGTTCCTTACATTTGGACCAGGTGAATGCCATCAATACAACCCTTGCCCCACATGCTTTTCCATCCCCCATGCTTCACTGTTTCTGCTCTGCACCTTCCCTCCACTGTGGAATAACCACAGTGGTGTCTGTTTGCAAAGAGTGACTTTGGTCTAGGGGTCCCTGGCTCTGTACGCCCATTGTAATCAGGAAAATGGAGTCCTCCTAGGGTGACTTGGAGCAGGAAGCCAGCACAAGTAATCTGTCAACCCTGTAAGAGTTAAAATAGTTCCCTGGCACAGAATAGACCCTCTTCCTAAAATTATCCTTTGTCAGGCTCCAAAGTGTGCTTTAAATCACACCAATTCAAACATGAGATGGAACAGTACCTTGGGACATGTGAGGTATTTTAACTTCATCTGCCCATGGGCAGTCTTTAGCCCCTTTATTTCTCCTCTATAGCACTAAAAAACTCCTGCTGGGGAATGAAAAGGTTACTCCGGATGCACACGGATGAAAATTACATAGGACATTAGCATGAGTTCAGCTAAAAGTGTCTTCATAAAAACTCCCCTGAGGGCACAGGTAACCCCCATCACATTTATTAGGGATTTCTTGCACACCAGTGTTGGAGATAAGCGGTCAAGAGCAGTGGAAATGTTGCCTTTTCCCTGGGTTTCATTTTCTTTGTATTTTTATTTTATTTTTTGTATGCATGTAGATTATAGACAACATGAATAATGCCAGAGCAGAGGTGATTCATTTTTATGATACTTTTTCAGCAATGACATGTGAGATATGAGCAATACTCTGTCAGTTGCTTTGGCTCACATTTGCATCCAATCGTCAATGAGTAAAATGAAATCTCACAGCTGCCAACATTCAATTTCTGAAGCTCTCAGGATTTTCATCATACATCCACAACAGACAGAAAGTAACTCCCAGATGACTTTTGCTTTAAAGCTACAGCATTATGTCTATTTTTAAGGACAAAAAATAGAGCTAGGATTACTTCCAATGTCACTGATATGGCATGCTATATGCCATTAGACAATTACATTGAATGCACTTAATAAAAAGTTGATATTCATGCCAAAAATGCCAAATAAACACATTTATTTTCTGTTTATCAGCCTAAATTGATTGCAGTTAACATGGCAGTCTTTGCTCTGAAAACATCTCGGGATGGACTGCCAAGTTATACTGGCAGATACATATTAGAGGCCCTCTAATACTCATGCTCCAAAGCATAGCAGATCAGCTGTCAGGAAGAAGTTTCCTGCTTATATGTGATTTAAGAGTTCTCATTCAACAGATCCCAGGTAGCCATTTCAGCTGATAGCTTATCTTAAGGTAAAGAAAGCTTTCAAAATATTGATGGATCTAGCCCTTCAGGCTTCAACAGTTCTGTCCTCTTTTCCTCAACCTACTATATGTGTTTCAAAGCTTGTCAAACAGCTCACTTACAGAAGGTTGGGTAAGAGGTGCCTCATCCAGACCTCAGTGAAGTCAAAAATATTGTAATGACTTGAATGTAGATGGACCTGGAATCATGGAGGTGCCATAAAGTCTATCTCTGCATTAGCAAGTTCACCGAAGAGCAGATCTGTAGAGAGAAAGTTGGTGCTAACACTTCATAACTTTCAGGGGTGAAGGATTTAGTGCAAACTATTTGCAGTCTGGTCCCATGGTCTGAACGCCCATAACTTCTGCAGGGCAGGAATGACACTTCTGGTTTTTATTCACTGGAAAGGTGCCTCCTTTGTGCAACCCAAGACCACTCTCTAGGCAGATCAAAGCATGGTGAGGATGGACAGCTTCTCTTCAGAAGCAAACTTTTTATCAAGCCTAAAATGCTTGATGAGGCATGTCCACACTTATTAGTATAATTATGTTTCCTGACATTTTGTTAAGCATAAAAGTAGCTGCAGTCCCAGTCTTGAAAATGAACATGTTTAGTCATGACACTATGAAGCATCTATAACAATGTCATTATTTGGCTTATTAAATAGTAGACTTTTCCAGATTAAAGATTCTGAATTATATTGAGATAGACAGACTGAGGCAAAAGTCTTTCAGACTTTTATATGTGTAGCAGCCAATATCAGGAGTTTCTGAATCATCCTTTAAATTATCCTTACTAAAAGTGTATAGCAGTAATTTATCTCAGTTAGACCTTCATGTTCAGATGACAGCACCTACACCATTCAAGCCCCTTCCCATAGCCTCCTTCATAGTAGAAAACAAAATCATTTAATGAAGCATGGCTTTGTTGGCAGAAATAGCAGGTACAAACATGAAGTCTGAAAAGACATGCAGTTTTGAGTACGGTCTTTTTGGCCACTATGACAAGAAAACTGTGAACTGCTGAGCGGTGTGTTTGGGAGCCTACATCCTGCAGATACTGCCATTGGTATAGACTCTAAACACACACAAAAAAAGCTATTGCTATTCTTTCCTGGAACTAAGAAGATAAAGCTAATCTCCTATATAACATTCTTTCTGTTATCAATGCTTGAGGTAAACCAGCACATGGCTGTCTGCCATGCCACCAGTTATATAGGTATATATAAAAACTAAATTAAGATTTTTGTCAACCTCAATTCTTAAAAAGAAAATAAAGAAGAGACTACACTCTTCTCAAAATTCAACTTATGATAACACATGAAAAATTATCCCCAACAACAACATATCTTCAAAGGATTTAAAATATTTTATAAGCATGTCTCCAAGGGGATTTTGTTAGAGCCTCATTGACAACATCCTACGTTTCTAAAACATTGTGTCTACACAACTGAGCTCTGAACCCTAAGCTTAGTCACAGAGAGCCTGCCAATACACCTAACGAGCATTTGTGTCTATTGCATTAGTACATATGAACTCTCTTCACAACATCCCAGTCAGGTATCAATTCTCAGCTGAGAGGAGAAATACCCAAAATATTGGTAGCTTCCTAAATTACATCCCTGCCACAAGTCAATGCACAAATGTTCCCAGTTTGCTTCTGTCCAACAATGCAGGGCAGGTCACTTCACTGGGGTACCTTTCAACATAGCCCTGAGTAGAGGAGAGAGGAGGTGCCAATAAACTAACTTCTTTGCTCCCAGAGCCACTTCCAGGCAGGCAGCACTTTGGAAACCTGCTGTCTCTCGTCTCTTAGCTGCTTCTTGCTGAGGGAAAATCCAGTGACTGACTGCAGGTGAGCCCCTCCCTTCCCCAAGTGTCCAGTGCAGAGCTTTGGTCTACTACTTCGCATCTGCTTGATCTGAAGGTGCTTGCTCAGGTGTAAGACTTGCACCCTGGCCTCTCTTCATCGTTCTGCTTTCATGTGGCAGCTGTTTTACACTCTGGGCACAGCACAGTAATGTGTGTGTGGCTGCACAGCACGGTAAGGTTCTTGTCCTGTCTCGAGTTCCCACTAAGTGACTGCACAGACATCCTATCCTCCTATTAGCCACTATCAAGGACACATTTGCAGCTCCTGCAGAGCAAATTTCTTTGTGAGTCTAACAACCATGGGCAGCCTAAAAAGTCTCCCTGTGTCATCAGGCCAAAGAGGTGTGGAAAGAGAAAAGGTACATGGTACATGCATACTTACCAGATGCAGTTCCTCTCCTGCAGCACTGTCATTTCTGTGTCCATGCAAAGCCCTCCTAAAGGGTCTCCACTCCATCCTGTCAGGTTGGTATTCCATGGAAGTTATTTTTGCTTTTTATTTCACAGAAAAAGCATAATTCAATTTTGATTTTCTGGAGAGACACTGATACAGATACTATCCGCCTGAAATTCTATTTTAAAAAGCCTGAATACTTTCAGGTACAAGTCTGTCCACTGCCAGTATTTTTGGTTTTACAATCACCTTCGACTTTGTTCCTTTTCTGCTTTGCAATAAATTCTCTTCCCCACTGCTGAGCTAAAGGTCTGCACAAACATTGAGGGAAACTGCCTTTACATCAATTGTTGTCAAACAAAGGACAAACAATGCTTGTCTCTCCTCTGAGGTATCACAAGACACAAGAAGAGGCAAATAAAATTGCAGCTTTGAGCGTGACCCTGAATAGCTAACCCTGTCTCTTCCATCACACCACACCCTGAAGGTGTCCTTTATCTGGAATATCAAGGCCTGCTGATGGCGCGCTGGGTTCCGTATCACCTTCATCTGCAAGGGCTTTGGGTTCACCCTGAGCCATCTGTTCAGGATATTGGACATGTTTCTGGCAATGTACGATCAAGGACGAATACATTCACAGAGACCTTGCCCATGTAAGATAACTGCAGAAAACTCTGCAAGGTCTGGGGTTCAGTGTTGTTACATTAAACCCTGGCTTTCCACCCGGACTCAAAGAAACCATCCTCAAGATGAAAGTAAAAGGGTTGGTTTTTTTTTCCTCCTTTGTGTTCTAACCATTCTCACAACCGTGCCCTTTGCTTCTCTGAATAGAAATGAGAGCTCATCAGATAGTAATTGTCATAAATGTGAGATGGTGGCATTATGAACTATTGCAAATGTTAGGAAATATTTAGACTTTGTCACTGTGAGCACTTCATAGTGTCAAAGGTGACATCTGCTTTGGAGGGAGTCTAGCTTCAGGTGCTAATTGGCATTTATTGAGTAATATTTGTGACTTCATTCTAGAGTCTGATCTCTGACTCGTGTTTCAGAAAACTTCACCATGCCAGCTAAGATATGTAAATATCTGCTCAACATTAACACATCTCAGATGCCCTTGTATTATACAGTTATCCTTTTCATCACTTTTGACCAAGTCTCTGGAAGCAATTACCTTCTTATCAAAGACTTTCTCCATGTTCTTGTAAACTAAAGATTTATACAGGAAAAAAATAACAGGAATAGCTTGTAAAGACTCAATATACTTTGGTAATAAATCTTTGGTGTCTACACGCTTGTCTTTGTTAATTCATGTGCATCAAAGTGTTCTAACAGAACTCAAATGATGTACTCAATCCAAATTTTAGTACTGTTTAGACCATGCAAGGGCACAACGACATACCTGAATTTATGGCTTTGTGCAGTGTGCAGTTTTGTCACTAATTCATTGACATTTTGTTCATCTGGGACCCAAGGCAGACCACAGTAAACACTGAATTCTGTCTGTGTTCTCAAATCTCAGAACAAAATCCTTTTTTTATTCACTTCAGTCAGGTCCTGTCTCTTTAATTGAAGCTACTCTACTGCAAAAAGTAGTATATTACTGTTAAGTTTCTCTTCATGGCATTGGAGTCAGTGTTGTGGTGGGCAAGAAAAGATTCTGACACCTAGAGTACACATGCAGGAGGCATGTGTTAAATGTCTTGTGAAATGACACAAGGCCTGAGAAATATCCAGACAGGGGTAAGAAACAAACAGAAGAGCATAGCACAGCAGAATAACAGTGCTAGCTAGTTTCTGGTGTAGGTATAAAGTAGCACAATGAAGACACATAAAAGGAAGCAGAAGAGCATGCATTTGTTTTTAAGAGCCTGCCTACCACAGAGCACTTACTTACAAACAGAAAAGTGGTGGCTTTTGCTCATTTATTTTATTGTTTTGTGATGGGTTTGGTCAACTCCCATGCTGACACAGATGGATTGTTAGGGCTATGACTGCACAGAGACTGTAGATCAAGGAAGAAATGTAGTTGTCAAGACCCCCTAAAGAGAACATCCCTAAAAGAGAGAGAAATATTTGTTTGGCAGAGAGACATCTTAAAGGGAAGAGAGAAGGGGAGCAAAGCCATTAGAGAAGCAGACCTGCATGCAGATATCCTATCCAAAGAAAAAAAGCATACAGAGGGAGCCCAGGAAAAACACAAATTCAATCAGGACTACACCAATACTTCTTTAGGAAGGAAGAAGTAGGTTATTGAGTGATACTTAATGATGTCAGGGAAAAGCTTCAATCATACTACTCCAAAAGGAGAGAGACTCTAAAGAGGATGTTACTTGCGAGGGAGACACCATATTGATAATTGTTACTGTAAAGGACACAAGTAGTCTCAGAATTTTCTTCTCCAGACTTTCTTACTGGAGGAATTGAAGAATGAAAGTAACCGAGTGCAGAGCAGTTACTGGGAGGGATAGCTAGAAGTAAAGACACTGCTGTGCCCAGCAAATACCAAGCAGTGAATGGTGCCAATGGCCTCAGTGACAAATCTAAGATCCAAATGAGAGAGTAAGGATTGCCCTTTTCTTGTCTGTTACATTCCAGTCCCTTTACTTCACAGACTGTTTAGTTATGTCAGAAACACATTCTTGCTTCTTTCTATGGTCATTCAGTACTGTACTGAAGTTTGGTGTCCTCAGACTGCAATGTGTGTATTGCTTCAAGCATGAAAACAGCTTTCCCTGCAGGGAGATATTGATCATCTGAATAACCTACATCAGCAGCAATGAAAGCTTCAAAACCACCTTTAGTGTTATTTTTTTCCCCTTGAATTTTATTGTCCATTCCAATTTAGTTAAGACTGCAGATGGCAGAAGACACATTCCTTACAATGGCTGACCACAAAGTTTTCTATATTTTTCTATAACATGTCCAGAAAAATGTTTCTACCTATTTTTGATACACCTATAATAAGGCCATCATGAGAAGTCTTTCAGAGTAATTTGAAAAATCAAGTTGTATCATCTAACCAATAATTTTCTGGAAAAGGCAAGTAAAAGAAAAAAAAAAAAGGGGGGGGGGGAACGATAAATGAATTACACTATTTGACGAAAAAAAAAAACTTGAAAAATGAGAGTCTGAGTTAGACAGATGGTTGGTTGAGATAGAAGGGGGAAAGATGGTGTTGGAGAGAAGTTTAGCCTGTTGTCTTCTTGTCTGGAAAATGCAGTGATCTAAAGATATTTAAGTTTGTTACCTGATTTACTTGGAAGTTTCCACCTGCATTACAGTAGGAAGTTGGGCTCCTGCAGTAAGTAGTCTCATAGTTCATACCTTTTGTACTAGTAACTCCTAAAAACTTTTCAACTGGATGATCATGACCTCCACTAAAGGTGCTTTTTAATACCTGCATTTTAGGGCAGGAGCAATGAAAACTTACCTTCAAGAGCACATGGTAATGCCAAATGCTCTTATCATTCTGCAATTACATTCATTCACAATTTAACTTTCTGAAAGCATCATTATGATTTACAAGATTCAAGAACACTGATATGTACTGAACACAAATGCTGAGGTCCTGGTACAGTACAACATGCTTACCTATACAAGAACATTACTTGGCTGCCGTTCAAATTTATTTTAAGTATTTATGCACTTATTCCTCTTTGGTTTATCTTTTAAAGTTCTGACACATCCTTAGAGGAGGTTGCTGTTTGGGTGGTTTTTTTGCTGGCTGAGATACTAGTCTGTTTGAACTTTTTATTTTGAAGAATCAGAAACTGAAACATAAAAGGAGAAGACACTGACAACTCTCCAGCCCGCAACTGCAGATTAGATCACACAGTGTCTGATGCCTACAGCTTCACTGTCTGTGATGATAATGTGTGGTGATGACCCTTGTCTGTGGCAACAAGTCTGTGGGCTTTAATACCTTTTGTCTGTGAAATCAGGGTGTATTTAAGCTCTGCCTTTGATTGTGCACCAGTAGCAATAAACAGTGGCCTCTCCCATCCCTATGGACTGGGTTGCTTAGAAACATACGGCTGGAACAGACTTTGAGAAATCAAGCCTGTCGCCTGCTATTGCAGGCAGTCATATCATAATCACACTCATAAATGTACCAAGATGTGTCTAAGAAACCAGCAGATATCTTGCCTTTACTATTTTTTTTCTAAGGCTTGCTCCATGATTCCACATAGCTTGCTAGCGCATCACGTCTTTTAATTTGATCATGCTGGTGGCCTTCCTTCACATGTCCTCCAGTCTGAGTTATTCTTTCAGACATGAACCACCAGTATTTCTGGTGGCCCTGCGTACTACTTGGGCCTCATACAGTGGTATCAAGATTTGTTGATCTACTGTGTAAGTCCTCCTCCTCTGTTCTGGCACACTGTGGGACTGCATTAGGCTTTCCCATCATACTGTGGGTCACAAGCACCCTCCATCCATTTTAATCTCTGTCATCTCTAGCTGATAAACCTCCAGCGTATCGCCAAAAATCTCCTTATTTAGCCTCAACTGCTAAATGTCTTATATACTGTGCTACTAAATCTCATCCCACCTGTCTTCCCCCAGACTATCAAGATCATGCATTTTTTTTTTTCCATATTGAAATTATGTTGACTTCAAAGGGATATCCCAACCTGCCTTAATCAGGGGCCTAGTGAAAACATTAAAATTTGACTGTTCCAAGACAGATTATTCATTAAAAGGGAAGTGCTGAAGCTAGAGGAATTTTAATCCTAACCACCATGGGTTTCCTTTCAATTAGCTCCTTCTATGCCATAGTGTTCTTGGAGTAATCCACATCTCTCTAAATACACGTGTTTGTTTTTTCTTTTTTCCCCAAACAATAGATGGTAAAAACCATTTTTTGATGTCCAAAATACTAGATCTATTGCATTTTTTCTACTTATTTTCTGGACACCTGATCAGAAATGCCAGATTCGACTGATGTAACTTACGAGTGAGTGAACCCAGGCTGACTTTCTACATCTCTCCCCCTTCCCTTTTCACACTGAAATTTCTTCCAAACTTGGTCTAAAAGTTTTCCAAGCTCAGGCTAAAAAGTCTTGCCCACATTTGAGGTCACACCACAGGATGAATAGTTTTTCAGTTTCCTTTTAATCCTTTTGTAAGTAGAGGTATTACACATTCTGCAGAGCTATAATCTTACTCTTGTGCTGTTCTTTCAGGGTCACAGAGAAAAGTTTACCTGAGACCAGGAGTGGTTGCCTTTTGTCCCTGTAACCTAACAATATCCTTCTGGAAAAAAAAAAAAGCAGCTGTGTGTTTGGGGTGGAAAAAGGAGAAGGATGCTTCAGATATTTTCTTTAAAGGTTTTTTCATCCAAGTATTTCATGGGGGGATATGAGAAACACCCTGGGCTATTTCTTTCTCTCACATTATTTTTTTTTCAAGTAGTTGTACAGTGCTTTCTGGTTTTTACCTTGTATGAGCCCCACTTGAGCGCATCAATCCTCAAGGCAATCCTGCACCTCTCATTGCTCAACAAATTTTTCCATTTCTTATGGACTTTCTGCATATCCTATGTATCTCTGTTGAAACATTTGCTCATTCAGCTAGACCTGGATCTCTTCTCAACAAATGATTTCCCTTTGCTCAAGAAAATTTCCATCTAATGTGTTTTTCTATCTTTGCTTTGAAATTCCCAGCCTCTTACACACTTATTTAATGATGCCTTTATATTTCAAGAGAAAACTCTGATTAGCTTTAGCCATGGGTTTGATAATATTTTAGCAATTATAAACTGCAGCAACTTGGGCTAAAACTGTTTTCCACATGCAACTTGATTTGCAGGCTACTGCTCACCTGAGCCCTATTATTAGTGCTTCCCTTCCCCATTGTCCACATATGGGGAGACAGACACCCATAATAAAATTCTTAGTAGAATTTCTACTCTAATACGTTGTCCCCAAAGACAGCTCTCCTTTTTTTGTTTCTTGACTCTATCAAGTAACATGATATCAAAATTACCTTTCTTTTTTAAATTTCCTTGTAGGACCTGACAGAAAACTGTTTATCTTCAGGAAGACTGAAAGAGACACTAACTAGAGAAAGGTGGGAAAATAATGTCTTAGCTGCAGAACTAAGCTGAGGTAGTACACAACACTGTTCCATTGCTTAAGTCTCTGTCCATACAAGAATAGCCCTTCATTCCAAGATCTAGTGTTTATTATTTACATGACATTGCTATGTATTGGCTAAAACTGTATTGCTGTTCTGCAGAGACAACACAGACAATATGTGTCTAATACTAAGGCAGACAATTATGCCATTTTTAGATGTGCTCAAAGGCATGACTGAATTTTTACAGTGCCTCAAAACACATTTTGCTGAAGTTGCCCTCAGCCTTTCTAAAAACCTTCTATACCTTATGGACCCACTGCCCAGCAATAAATTTTGCAATATAAAAAGATACAGAGTTGCTCATGCACCTTCTAAATTTATTCCTTCTGAAGAACTAGTCTGTCCTCTATAGTCTCTGTCCTTGCATCCCATTTCCATAACAAATACGCTAACTACATTCATATTGAGAAAAAAAAAGACTTTTCCAGAATACTATTACACATCTCACAATGAAAAATCTGAGAAGAGGAGAAAAACATCCTCCAGTATTAGCCAGGATTGTTACATTGGAAGATGCTGCTGAGGGCACAGAGGGAGTGTGCTAGTCCAAACAATCTCCAGTCAGAATTTTTCCTTGCAACAAAAATGGTCCATAGGGACTTAGCCAATAGATAAGGACAAGGAGATGCAAAAGCACTATACAATTATGGAAGGACTAATAAACATGTTTCTCGTTTGAGAGATTGCAACAAAAACTTTCAGCTTTTGTGGCCCTTTGCATATTCTTAATGATTATTACTAATGCACTTGACAAGAATAGCTTTTATGAGCCCTTCGTTGAGTTTTTCAACTCAGAATAAGAACTGCTTTTCTAGTCTGCAAGATAAACACAATTTCATAAAAAAAAAAAAATAAAAAAAACAACTGAATAAGCAGCTATAAAATTATCTGCTCTGTGTCTCATTCTGAATTTTTGAACAGTTGTGTAACTGCCTGTGCCCTTGCATTTTTTTTCCATTTATAGTTTTTACATCTGTTTTTCACTGACATTTTAAGCTTCTTTAAAAAAGAAACGTGAAAAATGATGTGATAATAATGGATGATCCTCCTCAATTTTATTTTTTTTTAAAGATACATAATGAACTTCTGCCATTTTCATGTCTTGGGAGTTGTGCTTTTAAATATGAAGACTATACTTTGTAATTTAAGAAACTAAATAAAGGAAACAGAACAGTGATGATATGAGAGTTCCCTATATCTCAGTTGTTTAAGGAATATTCATTAAAAAATAATATCACCATCCTTATAAATAGGCCCATGAGTAGCATATGAACAAAGCACAAAATGGCTGCTGCTGACTTTTGGCATCTATGCATACCCAAAACAAAGCCATAATAATCCCACAGCCAAATAATCAGAAGACAGATTATGAGATTTGATTTAAAGTGTTCAACAGGGGACTAAAACAAACTTTTGAGGGAAGACTAATCACTTCCTTAACTCTCCATTATACTTGAGAGATGTATGTAATATAATTTGCTGTCTAATACATTCTAAAATTGAAAAGTGCAAGTAAAAACCCATTACAGGTGTTTGGCTCCAAAGACTGATTTAATGCAGCTCTACAATAAATCAAAATGTACCAAGGTCATGCAATCTCTGCCATTGTCCTACCATCTTTCATGAAATGCTTTGCAAACATACACAATTTACATACTTCAGTTAAGTAGCACAGACATTTAAAAATATTACTAAACAGCAGAAGATGGAAGGTGGATGATAAAGACAAACACATACTGCATTACAGATGGCAGACTCAGATAGACAGGCAGGTTCAGTCAAGAAAGAGAAATTTAAATTCATCTCAGAAATGTCTCCATGGTATCACCTAGCAGAAAGGGGAGGGCTGGACATGATAATCTAAAAGTTCCCTTTCAATCTTGTCATCTACAATTTTATGGCCTGATTCTTTCTTTATTCAATAGGTATTACATAGAAGCACCAGAAAAGGAAGAAGTATGGAAAGAATATAAACACTCAGGTATCAGAGCATAAACAACCTCTTAACTAGTGCAGGAAGGAACTCTTCTCACAGCAAGTTATTTCATAAGCAACCAGATCTTGCCTCTCATAGGGAAACATCTGCTACCAAAAAGAGGATAATTCCTTTTTCCTCTAGTTAAACCTCACACACCTGAGGGATAAAGCAAGCACTGAACACAGATGGCACCTTACATTTTTCTCTTGAAAAAGTGTGAAGTTGTGGGGATCATAGGGTTAAGCCCACCTACCTGTGCTGTTTTCTTAGGCCAGAAAAATGGCAAGGATAATCCAGCAGCAGAAATCCACATCAAAGACAATAATCTTTTGTTCTGACAGCGGTCAGTAGCCTTTCCCACTGATCCAGGACTGTCTTCTTCAGGTTGGCCACAAAGGTCTGCAGAGCACTGGATGTGGGGGAAATCTTCCTGTTTAAGCTTTTTAAAGCTTGCCTGCCTTTTTTTGACCCTCTGACTTTGATAACTTCTCCCTCTGCCCAGGTACTGGCTGTATCCGTTTGCTATGGTACTGCAGAAATAACAATCCTTGCCAGTTTTCACCAGATGAAAATATATATGTGTAGGAGAAGGAGACTTTGGGATTTAAATTAAAAAGGAGAAAAAAATCATTTACATTTCCAGCTCAATTCTTTAATTCATTTCTTCTGTGATTAAAAGAAGAAAATTATCACCAAAAAAAATCATAATTTCAAGAGCTTCTACAACTTCTTTTCCACATGACCTGAATATGACCCAAACTTCCAAAGCAATGCTCATCACTCCAAGACTACATTTTTAATGTAGGCTTCAATTCAATAAATTAACTATAAAAAAAAACAAAACAAAAAAAAAACAACCAAACAAAAAAAAAACAGTCTAGAATCACCTGACTCTTATGTGGTATTTTTGCTAGGTTTATCCTACTGTGATAGAAATATATGATTTATCAATATTCAATGATTCTGCCCATTGAGCTATGAAGCCTTATTTCTTTTCCATGTGTTTTTCCATGTGTTTTCCAAGGTGTTTCCATTGTTTCTCCAGAAAAACACATATAAAACCATCTTTAAAAGACATACTTTCCATCTTAAAAGTTGTGGGTTGAAAAATCTGCCTGGTAGTTCTTTCTGAACTAGTTTGTTGTTACTTATTCCATTTAAAAAAAAAAAAAAAATTAGGGCACAGATTGAAATTAGAAACCAGACCAGTTTCCATAAAGACTGTGACAGAAGCCCTGCTGTCTTCACCTGAGTCCAGATTTCACGTGACAAAGCCCTTTGCAAGGAGTGCTCTCTCTGATGGAGGGGAATTGCTGAAATTGGTGGGTTTCAGTGGGGCTGCAATGAACTGACTACACAGAAAATATTCATCCACTTGCATCTGATTTATCAGATTCACTTACTCTAGAATTTTGTTCTCTCCTGAAAAATCTTCCCTGCCTTGCCCACATGAGAAAAAAAAAAAGACTCCCTCTCACCAGGAGTGCTATATTTGTCCTTTGATATATTCCTTCTTTAATCTTGGTTTCCATATAACATATAATCAGATTTGTAGCAGAAAAGGGCCGCTTTAGTTCTTACAGTACTAGAAAAAGTTAGAGATATGTTCTCAAAACTGGCTTGAGGATAATTAGAAAAAAGAATGAAACATGATGATCAGGGTGCTAACCCATAAAAGAGAAAAGATGCATACCAAATATTATGCCCAACCAGCAAAACACTTCTGTTCACATCTGCACCCCGAAGCTGGAGTAAAAATAGGGATGCTATTCCTATGTCTGTGTGACTAGCTGCCATGCAAGTATGCAAAAATAGATTTTACAGGTCCTAAATGGCAAAAGATCTTCCCAGTGGTTTGTTGTAGAATATATGCAGTGTTTACTTATACACAACAGTAATAATTTGGAAGTATGGCTAATGTGAAAATCAATGTCCCTTTATAATGGATGAATTTGTGAATGAGATTATCAGAACTGCCTATTAAAATATGGTGTGTAATAAAAAGCTACTGCAAAGTGTCTGGACAGGAAGACAGAAATACAGTATGAAGGCTGTCATTTGGTGGTTTGCTGACACTGCTGTCTTTTTCCCAGATTTTTCTCCACATTATGCAGGAGTAAGGCAAATATTATTTTTAATTCCTCTCCTTTATTTTCTTTTTTTATGGCAGCAGAAATTACCATACAATGAGTAAAACTACCAATAGTATTGACTTAAATATGTCACGTAAAATTGATCTGGCTAACGTGAATGAAGAGGAGACAAAGCTGTAGAGAGAATTTTAACTGCGTCTAAGATGGCATCCTGGAAGCCTTTATGTGCAGCTCAGGCTACAAGGAAGATGATGAAATACCGGAGGTGAACCTCAAGGGCATTGTGCCCTTGAGGCTCTAGGCAGGAAGGACATGGGGGACAGCTCGACAGCGTCTGCACAGATCAAAGCTTGGCCGGAACTTGCAAGCAGGAGACCACCCTGTCAGCGCCACGGCGCGTGGACAGTGACATTTAACCTGTGGGGATACGGGGTTAGAGCGTGGCTGTGCAGTGTTAACCAACCCGAGTGTGTAAACTATGCGTGATCGGTCACCGAGTGTATAAATACAGCTGCCTGTGGAGATTAAAGCGAAACACTGATGAACCTTCTGTGAAGCCTGTCATGATTCTGGGGCTCCCTGCGCAACATAAAGCATGTGAAAATAAACATCCAGGAGCTAAGGAGGAGGAGGGATCACTGAGTGGAGAAATCACAACACAATTCATGAAGTTACCTCAGTGTCTTTACAGACAGCACCAGTGATTAGTGCCACATACAGAAACAGATTAAAATTATTTACATGGGTCTAATGCATACTCCTGGTAATTTTCTGTGAAGGCAATCAGATTCCAAGTCAGAAGAGCTATATTATACATGGTTTTAGATTGAATAAAGTGAGATTCCAGGGGTTGGTAGTTACACCGATGACTGGACCTTTACATCGGCTCTATCTGCTCATGGAGAGCATTTCTAGTCCTGCCAAAAGGACCATAGCACTCCCATGAAAGTGTTCTGGAGGATTTGACAGAGTGACAATATTTAGTCCCAAATTGTCCTGTAATTTCATGCTTAAATTTTGCTGTCATGTATCAATTGTTTCCTGCACTCTAGTGCATGTTTCTCCTTGAGATGTACAGAAGTCATATACCTATCATTTTCTGCAAGGCTTCTGGGACTTTCTGTGATGGTTCTCCCACAGCAGAGGTGGCTGAGCAGCAGAGATTTGCAGTTTAACCAAGCTGAAAATGCTGCCTGTGTAAGAGGACATTTCCAGCTGCCTCCAGCCATGTCCTGGAGGAGACAACTTATCGGAATTCAAAGTGCCCCATAAATGTGGGGAAGATACTAATTCTTTTCTCACTATTGCCACACTAAGGACCCTAAAAAATGATGATCTAGCAATCAAGCCACCTGTCCCCAAGATAGCAGGCATATAATACAAAACAAGATTGGGTAGTATAAGGTTCCTAAATTTCCTTAATGACTCTTTTTTTTTGGTCTCTTTCCTAATCCCCAAGAACTTGAAACATTAAATTTTTTAAAAAATTGAGAGAGGGAACAGAAACTGGTAACATACTCAGGATGGAGCAAAGGCTGGGTAATATATTTATTCTAATTGTATTAACCTTCCCCCATAATGGGTGGGGGAAAGCCTACCATCTGTTTAAGTAATTAGTCAGTTCTATAATTAAAGGATTAAGATTAGTTCTAACAATTTCATTACTTTTCCTAGGAAACTGAACATCCAAAAACTTAAAACTAGTCTATTGCCATTGAAAGGGGCTATTGACTAGTTTTTTTCTCTTACATTTTGGGAAATTGACATCACCCCAGATTTAGTCCAATTGCTTTTACACCAGGAATATTTCCCACAGTTGACTACCATGTCCAATATATTAGGAAAAGATTTTTGTCAATCCAGTATAAATAAAAGTATATTGTCAGCATAAAGTAATAGTTTAGCTTCACATGTTCCTCATTTCACACATTACAGTTTATGATTAGCCCTAATTTGTATTTCCAACTCTTCAAGGGGAGTGTTAAATAAAATAACTGAAAGGGGATGCCCTTCTGCACAGCTTTTAAGAATTAGTAATTACCCTCCTTTCGAGGCAGAGTGATTGTGGACTATAATAAAGCAACAAAATCCAGGTGAGAAACGGTCACATAAACCAAATCCACATAAAGGACCAGGTTAACCTGATCTTGTCAAACACCTTTTCTGTATCAGGGCAGCACTGTGGCAAGGATTTATCTGACTATTGACAGATGCTTTTTAATTCAGTCAGTAGTTTTTTATTGTCAATGCCTGATCATTCTTTATTAATCTAATTAGAATGGTAGGTACCATCTATTATTTTATTTGATCTTGTATCCAGCATTTTGATGATATTTTTGAGATATTTAGGTGGGCAGAACCTAAGGTGTTGTTGCAGACCTTTGCCTAGTTTGAGCCTAACTGAATAGGAGCCTCAAGAAAATGGTGTCCTTCAAGATATGGAGCTGCTTACGTGATCCAAAGATGTAGAGGCCAACACTTACATGGAAAGCATTGCTAAGGTTCTAGTATCTCTGTTAATGGTGCTTTTATTTGAATCTTTCATCATATTTGCTTTATCTCCAAGTAAAGCAGGTTACCGCCTGCTACCCACCACCAAGTCCCCACACCATCCACGAGATGAGTTGTGTGTCACTCAGCACACCTAGAAATGACCTGGAGACTAGGAAGTGTAACAATGTAGGTATTTGCTAGTAACAAGTAATTCTTGGTAAGAAAACAAAACTATCAGTGAAGAATTGTGAAGACTTTCAGAATACCCAAAAAGTGACCCAAAAATAAAATGGGAGGTTAAGCTCAGGGTTCTTAAAAGCAAGGTAATGTACATGAGAAAAAGTGCTACCTTAACCATATATAGGTAGCGAATGGGTACACATTAGGCTACTAGGAAAAATAAAGTCATCATGGATACTTTCCAGAAAACACCAGTAGAGTGGTCTGCAGGGTCACAAGGAAAACTGAGTATCAGCACTCTTTGTAAAAAGACTTGAAAGGAAAAAGAATTTTGCCATTGTCCTAAGCCACAAAATGGTCATCTCACATGCAGCATGTAGCTACAATCAGGCCAATGTCAAACAAAACACTGAGAGGAACCAAAACCTGTGTAGAGAAGGATGACAGAGGTGATCTAAGGTGTTAAATGGATCCAGCTGGAAAGGAACCCACATAGATTAAACTTCAGCAGGGTAAAGGTACCATTGTTAGAGGGAATATGATAGGTGGGAAAAAAATGACTGATGACATCCTAAAAGATGTAGGAGGAACAATCATAGTCCGCAATACCTAAGCTTTGCCAAGATTGCCAAGCTACCAGTTTAAATCAAAGGAATTTGTTAATTTGGGGGGATAATGCTTTTTTATATAGCAGAACTCAAAGCAGTAGAACGCTGAGGTGCTTAAATGGATTCACAGAAATTAGCCAAGTTCCTGAAAGGTTAATCCTGAAGTGACTGTTCTCATGGTATTTCTACTGCAGGCTCTGATTCAGAGGGTCCTTAAACCACTGATCATCAGAAGCTGGAACAAAACATCAGGGAAAATGATCATTAATACTTTTTCAGAATGTAAATGGCTAACCTTGCTTAACTGGATTACCATGATTTTTATATTTAAACCTTCATTTTTCGGCTAAAAAGACAGCAATTTTTTCTTCCCCTGATTCCCCAAAGTTGTTGTTTTAGTCTCAATATCCCAAGCAGGTATCACACCTTAAACATGTTTTTTGGTTGTTATTAAGCTTTCAATTCAACTTTTTATGAGAGCAAACCTGCCCATAACCCAGTACCCACTCTGCTGGTGCAGACATGGTGCAACATACCACTGGCAAAACAGTTCTATAGACTTATCAGTAGAGTCTTCATCAGCTCTAATGGTAGCTTAAACACCTGTCTCACACCCAGAAACCAACATTTAAGTGTAATCATATATGAACTGAATTCCAACCCTAGCATAGCCTTCACCTAACTGAATGTATTTATGTGGAAATGAAGGCAGCCAAGCGTGGCTGGAGAAAAACATTACATGAAGAAAACAGTGGAGAAATTGAGTCAATGGAGTAGTGGAGCAGTCAATGGAGAAAAAGGGGCACTTGTAGAAGCCTCCCATTTCAACTTAATACACATTAATAAATTTGATGAAACAGATAATGTCCTGAAGCCCCTATTTATTTTTTTTTCTCCCTCCATTATGGACGGAAGAGCTTAGTGAGCTCAGATGAAGACATCCATGATGTGAAGTTGAAACATTATGTCAGGTGAATGTTACCTTCATTCATGTTTACACTGTTCAGAATAGGTACGAAAATTCAAACTCATTCCAGGTATAAGGCATATATTATACCTGCAAACTGACATTATACAAACAATATGAGCATGCAAAAAATATACTAATCCCTACAGTTTGGGATTATTTTTTCTCTACTTTACCACAAAATGGAAACATAACTCAATGCAATTGTAAATTTACTATAAATTCCTAGTCTTTAAGCTAATGGTGAAATAATGCTCCTCTCATTAGTTTAATGATCGCATCGTACTTAATACAAGCTTTCCCCTCTTTTTTTTCCTCTTTCATTAACTCAGTCTGATAGTTGCAAAAAAAACTGCTTTCACTATGAAGCTGTCAATCTTTTTTCTGTATGTAACATGTCAGTCTGTTATAGCACAGAAATAATGCACTGCATTTATCAGACTAAAATCTCTTTTCATTTACTGTCTCAAAAATTCTTTTGAACTATCCATGACAAAGTGTGTGAATGGAGCATATTATAATAACTGAACACTTAGATCATTTAGGGTTTTTTTTAACTGGGATATGAGCTTCCTCATCAGTGTTTGGTTTAGAACGATCTAGCTATTACTTAGAAAAAAGCAAAGGTAGGTGAAACTGATGCAAAGTCTCTCAGCTCAGACTGAGCTGGCCAATGCCCTGAGGCACTCAAAGGTTTTTATTTATGGAAGTCTGCAGCAACACAGAGCAGCAGTAAAGTTTCCTTCTTTCAGAATAATGTAGCCTTTCCTTAGGAGCATAAAAAAAGAGGAAGAAAATAGGCATTTTTATGTGCTAGATTTTAGACACAAACCTGGCTATTGTATTGGAAAGTGTGAGGGAAAGGAACAGGCAATATCAGAGAATGTGCCCAACAGCTGCCATGTGAGACCCATTAGATACTTGGACTTGACTAGAAATTTGGAAATGCTTTATTCTAGGCATGTGATCTATTCAGCCTTTCTGTTGATATCACCTATGTTCAGTAGAGCCACATCATCCAAGATGACATCTACATGCTATGAAAGGACAGCCTTGCACTTCCATATATACCCTGAGTTTACATTTCAGTCCAGTCCTATCCCTGACTGTCCCTTACACCTTTCTGTCTTTTGCTTATATCTGTCCCAGCTTCTTCAGAGTCCGTACTGCTTTAATAACAGAAAATTATCTTCCTCTGTAATCCTGATTTTCACCAGTTGCAGTAGAATTTCCAGAAAAAGCTGCTGTTCTTTTCTTTAGTTCTTTACAAGAAAAGGCTATCAAAAGAAAACCAGCATCTGGTGAATAAAAGTATTGCTTCAGCTGCAGGGAAATCTAAGGGGTTGCTGTGCTTACCCATTGTTCTTGATTACTGTTCTTCTCAGAGGTTGCCATTCCCATCCAGATTTGTTTGTTTTGTTCCTGTTTCCGTGGAAGGTTATGTTAAAACTATCTCATTTTAACTTTCACCATATTTTTTTTTTCCTCACCTAATGTATGAGGAATGTTCCCAAGTGTCCATATCTCAAGCATCCATTCCCAGGATGCCTCATGAGAGTTGTCAGTCAATCTGTCAGTAAGTTTACTCTATTTAAGACTTAAAAAATCAGGTACTTAAGACTCATTCCAACATTTTTAGAGCTAAAGCAGCGTATTAAGTAAGCTGAGAAAGGAAAACCTTGCATTTCTGGGCTGAAGTCAGTTGTTGTCAACTTTTTGAAACAAGAGGCGTCCTTGATCCCTAAAATACATACCGAGGGAAAAAATAACACTTTTCAAGGCTGTAAGAATATGGAAAGGGAGACATTAAATGGAGCAAATATGTCAAACCACAGCTACTCTGTTATTTACATCATGAAGAGGAGCTGGGCAGGAGGCTGCAGTGATTTGGAAAGTTTCATGGGGCATTCAGGACAAAGAAGGAGAGAAAATGAAATTTACTAACTCATACAGCTGAAGAACTCTTCCTAGACATATCTCCCTCACTCCTCCCTGAGGTAGAGCTGTGATGCAAGCTATACCCTGAGGTATAGCAAGGTCTCACAGCCTCCGTGATCAACTGAACCTTGTCCTTGTCATTCCCTCAAGACCCCAGCCATTCCTTTCTCTCTCATCTATTGTAAAAACATGAGCATTTTGGAGGTATATGATCCATTTTCCGATTCTTTGTTTTTAATTTGACCTACCAGCGTCACACAAAGACTAGTTTCCAGCAAGGTCTGGAGGACACAGTCCTTATCTTTAAAACTGGATCTCTTACTCCTGTCTCTCCACCCTTTTCCCAGGCTTTGGGAGCAGCACAGGATTTCCGCTGAAGTTCACAAAATTATTGTTAGCTCATGACATTTCAGAGGCCAGTGGACTTTCACACCTTTGCTCTGAGACTGGCCTGCTACACATGCACTTATCTCCACCCACTGCAGGAAGGAGAGAGAACTCAGCCAAATCCTTACCCCCTTTCTACCTCCACACCAAACCAGGGGAGTCCCAAAACTGAGATCCAGCTCCCACAGCAGGACCTTTCTGAACAAGACCACTACTACAGGATCAAGCAGAGGAGGCTCCCTAAGCTTGAATTTAGACCTCGTTCAATGCCACAGTAAAATCTCTTTTGGCTTATTTCCTGTATGCAGAGAGTGACTGGAAGACAAGTGTTTGATTAAATCTGTCATTTCAGGCACACAGCTGCAAATGAAACACGCGGCAGCTCCTGCATGGTTCCTCCCACTGCACTCAAGACCAGACAAAACTGCTTTTTCAGTCACCTACTGCAATTCACACTGCTGCAGGCGCTGACATTCAAAGGTGAAGAATAGCAATTCAAAGGCTACAAACTTGAAAATATCACTTTTTTTTTCCTTCTTGCACGCATCCCTGTATTTCTTTTCCAGCCTGCCTTTTACACTGTGAATCAGCCATGTGCTTCTCTTCCTGAGGTATATCACCTTTGATCTTCCTCAAATGGCTACATAGATATATTTACCTTAGTAAGCCAACATGTGTAAATGCCATTGTCTGTCACAGCTGACTGGGTCTCCTATCCAAAGAGGACAATGGGGTGCAATGAAAAAGGGCACGCAGATGGCCAGTGCTGGGCTGCAGTCTATACATTTTTCTTTCAGACTGAGGTGGACAATAAACGCACGTCTGTTCCTGGTGTGAGAAGTCAGAGCAGTGAAGCAGGCCAGTGTATCTCAACAGCTTTCAGACCCACAGTGCCTGTTCCCAAAGCAGCTGAGCTCTGACAAGCACTGTCAGAGTAACTGGCACCGAGTTAAAAAGTCAGAGGTCTGTATTTTCAGGAGGCCTCTTTTAAGAGAACGTAGACACTGAAGTCATTCAGGAGGATTTGCTCTTGGATTCATACTGATTTGTTCTAGTACGGATTAATGTTACTCAGGTATTATTGAAAAGAAGGCTGAGAACAAATCAAAGAAACTGCTTTTCATCACAGTGCCAGAGCAATATAGCCTGGAGCATAGCAGACTTGAAAGTGCATATTACGATTAGTGAAATATTAAAAAGGGGCCCAGTATGGTTTTAGCATTTCTCTTCTTTTTGTGTATGTGTAAGTCTCTTGAAGGCTTGAGGAAGAATGCGATTTCCCCAAAGAGACACATACACGAGCCTGCAAAACATTACAGATAATTTGTGACGCTTCTGGACCGAGCTGCATTCCTAAAGCAGAGAGTGGTGAGCATATCAGTACTGAGCGTTTGCTTTAGAGCAGAACTGTGGGCTTACACATGCAGAGGTTAACATGTCACAGCACATTAACTGAGCTGTTCAGCACGTGACAAATCAGCATAATACCCTGGCACCTCACTATCAATAAAGGGCTAGAGTGGGGACCTCAGCTTCTGGCAATAGATAAAAGCTAAAGCTTCAAAGGAACATGAGAGAAACAACATAAACAAAATGCTTTGCAAACCTGAAAATAAACACTCATTCTTTCTGAAACTGTCATTTCTCAAAACTTCAAATGAGGCTTAGCAGCCATGGAGTTGTATGTTATTGCTTAAACAAATGTAAAGGAAACCTCTGGTTTTCATCTCAGAATCAGTTATTTTATTCCATCCCTTCTCTAGCTGAAGTGGCACTACAAACCTGTGACCAGCACACAGTTCTGACTTCCTGTGACTATGTTACCCTGGCTGTGCTCTCACCCAGTGCCATCAGGCTGGCCTGCTTCACTTGCATGTGCTCCTAGAGAGTGAACTCATGTCCCAGCTCTGCCCAGGTGATGAACTGAGAGGCTGGGACTGCATGTCTGTCAGCTAAAGGAAAGGAGGCTTTTCAGCACCCCCATACTCCAAAGCAAAGGAGTTTTTAAGGCCTGAAGCACTGAATGGTTGTCATTGGAAGGGAAAATAAAAAGGGCTAGGAAGTGTTCAGATTAATTTGAAATCATCAAACACTGAAACAAACACATATGAAGATACTGTTTGCAGGAAATGCTGCACACTTGATCCAAAAGCAATGTTGCACCACCCATACAAAGGGCCTACCTGACATCCACACCACGCTCAGCACAGACCAACAGGAGGTCTCATGGATGGAACAGCTTGATTTGGGAAGGGCAATTCAGACTGTCAAGCCGTGGAGCAAGAAGAGAAGTGTCAACAAAAGCTCTGCATGCTGAAGCCTAGAAAGCAAACGAAGAGACTCACACAAGTGTTTCAAGTGGCATTAGCAAATTGTTCATTGTGTGCACGTAGCAGACTGCAGTACTTTAGAGACGACTTCATCTCTGCCGAGAAAATGCTGAAAGAGTCCTTAACAAGAGCTGGTTTTGTAAGTCTGTTGAAAACTGCTAGCCCTTAGAAACTCAGAGTGGATATACCCTGCATCTGTCACATGCTTACCAATCACTCCGTGCTCTGCAATGTTTTTTGGCCACTTCATGCTTAAAGCAACCTAATGATCTTAGCTGCAGGACAAGTTTCTTTAATGCAAGTGCTAGAGGTCAGTGCTCATGACAAGTGGAGGGAAAGTCCACCTCAGGCTGGCAGGTTGCTTGGCACATGTATTGGAGGCACGTGCTCCCTGAAGCAGCAGGGAGAAGAAAAAGCTGCTAGAGGAGACTCTTGAAGAAAATCAGAATGGTGATTATTCTCCTTCTGCATGACACAGCTTTGCGAGTGGCCTTTCTCCAATCCATCAGGATGGCTCTTTTGGGGAAAAACGTGTATTGAACAAGGATTCTCAAAATTGCATCTTTTAAGCCTTTTTTAGCTGGCAGTCCTGTTTTTCCTCCCTAGTGCCAATTCTCAGCCAGATTTTTAAACAGCTGTCTTTAAACTTTTGGCACTTCAGGTTTCTTGAACAAATGTGATCAACTTTGTGTCTCTCTCTCTCGCTCGTAGAAGTCTGATCTGCCACTTCACTCCAAATTATGGACAGTGCTTG